>NW_027098476.1:0-60000 GCF_019320115.1 Miscanthus floridulus | reverse complement strand
CAGCGCTGCCTCAGTAACACCAGGCGGCCGCGACATGAGCCTGAACGTCTCCGAACCCGTGTGGAATGCCAACATCTTGCCGGTACTTATGGCTCGAGGGTGGAAGGAGAACCAGTGGAGGATCTCGCCATGAGCCACGGGCTGCTCGTACCCCATTATGATGGGACGATCTGCAGGAGCGCGCGACAGTCGCCGGGGCTGATTATTGGCGCCACCGCATGCGAGGATGTAATAGTAGTCGTTCCATTCCGACGACGATGGAGAAGACAAGAGGCGGTACTCGCCGGAGGACTTGAGTTGGCCATGGCACAAGAGGCGGTACTCGCCGGAGGACTCGTGCAAGTAGAAGCCGCACGGGAATGCGGTGAAGCAGGGCTCAGGAGCTAACACCGGCAGGTTGATCCACTGCCTGGTGACGGGGTTGCAGACGATGTAGAGACCCGGGCGTTGCTGGAACACGAGGAGGCCGTCGAGAGAGTAGAGCAGCGAGGACAAGGACGCGGTCCCGTTCTCGAAACGCTGGGTTGGGTCGCAGAGGAAGCCGCCGCCGCCGCCGCGCCATGCCGTGGCGTCCGCCGCGTCGAGGGAAAGAGGGATGGAGCTCACCGTCAGGGACCGGGTGGTGACGACCATCTCGCGCTGCCGGCGGGCGGAGTGGGAGGCCAGGAAGGACCGCTCTGTGGTGATGCGGCGCCAGCGCTTGCAGACGGCGCGGCAGCGGAGCACGGACTCCGACGGCAGGCGCACAAGAATCTCCGTGACTGCGTCGTCGCACAGGCATCCACCTCCTCCTCCTCCTCCTGATTTCTCCATCTCGATCTTATCTTTCCCCTCCTCTCGATCCATCCTGCGGCTGCTGTGCTGGAAATAACACGTAGCGTAACTGCCGCTTGATGCACCGATCGAGAAGACTTACATTTTATTATTTGCTGTTAGCAGGATCCGATCCCCTATCTTTCGTAGAAGAGAAGAGAGATGTCACCTACGACAGAGCGAGACGGATCCATACAAATCTTGTACTGCTCGGAGACGGGGAGGGACGGGGAGAGTCCGTGTCCGGCGCAATAAGCATATGCATCCGATTATTCCGAAAGTTGATGACCACATCCCCTAGTCTATCTATATCTATCTATCTATATTATAAAAGAACGAAGAAATTGAAAATAATCTCACCTTGGTGTTTTGTACCTATCTTAATTCTTATCTCTTAGATCTTTAAAAATGGATCCAACGCATCTAAGTCAGCCACCGTGATCAGACAAGTGGACCCAGCCTATAAACTTCTAAACATCTACGCGTGTTTCTTCTCTTTGAATCACACTCTCCTCTCATTTTTTTTCACCATCGAATTTCCTACCCGCCCACCCCGCCCCACCGTCTACGCAGGAAACTTGTATCACCCGCGTCTGTCTGCCCTCCCCCTCCGCCGCACGAGATTCCTATTATCTATATATCTATCCACCGAAACCTTCCACACCCTCGATTTTTTTTATTTTTTTAGCCCTTTTTTTTAAAAAAAATCACAAAATATGCTCTAGAGGTATGATTTTAAAAGAGTTAAATGCATGGGTGGTTCATCAACTTGCGCTCTAGTTTTACTTAGGTCCATCAACTCTAAAAGTGGGTTTTTGGGTCCATAATCTTTATTAGTGACGCATTCCTAGCTCATACCTCCTTTGTTTCAATTTTTAAACCGACGTGGCACCTCCGGGTCCAGGTGGACGCCGCACACACGCATGCATGTGCATGCATGATGCATGCACGTCGGCGTCTTGGCGAAAGACAGCGGACTGGGCTGCCGCTGCACCGGCTGCTGTTGCTGCTGGCCGTCGTCGTCCCCGGCGCCGCCGCCCCTGCTACTCCCGTCGCTCTTCATCAGGCCGTCGCCCACGTCCGCCACCGGCTCCCAGGGGCGGAGCGGGGCGAGGTGTATCCTGGCATAGATGTCGTCGGTGTCGGGCTCAGCCATGAGCCTGACGGCCGCCACGCGGCACGGCTCGAACGGCGAGACGCGCACGCCCGCGGCGCGTAGGTCCACGACAGCGGCGCCTGCGTGATCGGCAGCGGAGCACGGACTCCGACGGCAGGCGCACAAGAATCTCCGTGACTGCGTCGTCGCACAGGCATCCACCTCCTCCTCCTCCTCCTCCTGATTTCTCCATCTCGATCTTATCTTTCCCCTCCTCTCGATCCATCCTGCGGCTGCTGTGCTGGAAATAACACGTAGCGTAACTGCCGCTCGATGCACCGATCGAGAAGCCTTCCTTTTATTATTTGCTGTTAGCAGGATCCGATCCGGCCCCTATCACTACCGGAGACTGTGTAGTTACCGAGTGCCCCGACAATTACCGAGTGTCAAAAGTCGGGGCACTCGGAAAAAAAGTACTTACCGAGTGTCAACATTCGGAAAACATAGACACCCGGTAGTCAACCGCTTTACCGAGTCAGCACACTCGGTATATTCAAACACTCGGTAAAACAACAAGTTTACCGAAGGGGTGCACTCGGTAAAAACGGTCACTCGGTATTGACGTGCCACGTCACCTAGGCTAGCAACCGTGCCCAAACGGCGTCAAGACATGACATGTTTACCGAGTGTAATGATAATACACTCGGCAAACATGAAAAATTTGCCGAGTGTTGGGCCAATACACTCGGTAAACACTATTTTTTACCGAGTGTATTTGCCCAACACTCGGTAAAATTCAACCAAATTTCTTGTTTTTCCCTTCATTCTTTTTCCTCTATCCACATATGATATTTAGTACTCCATTCCAAAATATGGTGTTTATTTCGATTTATTTACTATATTTCACAAAATTTTCATTCTTTATGAAAATTAGGAACATATCGTGTGAATTTAATTATAATAATTAAAATCGAACTCGATAAATCACAAGATTGGAAGAATTAACATTGAAGCATACATCTATGTTATAGAAAAAATTTCATAACGTTTTGGAAGTATTTTTACATTCGTCGCTGCCGAACCGGTACATCTCCCAAAGAGACGCTAAACATTCACAATGACGAGTAGGATTTCTATTAAGAGTGAAATTCAACATTATGATTTGAACTTGGAATTTTTTAGATAGTAAATAGATGACATGAAATAGTTCATGTGAAAGTTTGGTGAATTTTAGGATTAAATTGGCATTTTTTTCTTTTTTGTTTTGCATGAAATAATGGATACTTTTACCGAGTGTGACCTCAAACACTCGGTAAAGGTTAGCCATGGCCCACCTGCCTGCCACAGTGGGCTGCCATGCTTATGTTTACCGAGTGCCGTAGATCGGGGCACTCGGTAAACATGTACCAGGGCTGCGGTGCTTGAGTTTACCGAGTGCCGTAGATCGGGGCACTCGGTAAACATGTACCAGGGCTGCGGTGCTTGAGTTTACCGAGTGCCGTAGATCGGGGCACTCGGTAAACATGTACCAGGGCTGCGGTGCTTGAGTTTACCGAGTGCCGTACATCTAGGCACTCGGTAAACGGAAGCATTCAACAAGCTGTTTCTCCCTCAAATCGTTTTCTACTTTCACACACACACCGCACACGCCTCCCCACCGCCGCGGCCGCCTCCTCCCCTCCACCACCGCCACCACCGGGCGGTCCCCCACAGCCGCCGCCACCGGAGAGACGGAGAGAGAGAGACGGAGAGAGAGACAGCGGCACCGGCGCACCGGACGACGATCCCCTCCGCCGACGCCGCCCCGTGCTCCCTCCTTCGCTCCCGTTCCCGCGAGGTGGGGTGGGGTGGGCCCCAGCAGCAGCGGCGACGGCGAGCACTCTCTCCCCTCCCCTGACCGCGGCCTCCCCTTCCGTACGTGCTCCCGCCGCACCGGTGGACGGAGAGAGAGACAGCGGCACCGGCGCACCGGACGACGATCCCCTTCCGCCGACGCCGCCCCTGTGCTCCCTCCTTCGTTCCCGTTCCCGTGAGGTGGGGTGGGGTGGGCCCCAGCAGCAGCGGCGACGGCGAGCACTCTCTCCCCTCCCCTGACCGCGGCCTCCCCTTCCGTACGTGCTCCCGCCGCACCTGGTGGCGACAAGGGACCCCTGCCTGCTCCCGTCGACGCCAGGTACCTGCCCTGTTGCCCACCTCTCCCCTCCGTCTGGTGACGCCGTGATGCAACTAGTATTAGTAGATGGCTGCAAACATCATGGCAAGTATGTTATCTTTTCACTGAAAAACGAGTGAAGAATTTTTCAAACGTATATGAATAGCGTGGAAAAACTTCAAGGTTCCATGAATAGTGTGGCAAAACCTCGAGGTTCCATAACTCAGTTAAGTGAATTGTCTACCCTTCACCATCAATTTAAGCTTCTAGGATAAATTGGTTGGTGCAAGCAACTCAATAGATTTAATGCTTTTCATTTGATTGAGTGTCCTTTTTTTCTAAGTAGGTCATGATTTGTTCAACCTGAATGTAAGGAACCTTTGTTTACAACTACATGACACAACTGCTATATGTTCACCACTAAGGCCTGATTTGATCAAAACAAAGGACAGGTGGGGAAATTTTAGAGGATTGGAACTATAGGAAAATTTCCTATGAAACTCTTTGGAACAAAGGACGGGGTTCCTACAAATCATAAATTCCTATGGAATGCTTTGTTCCAGGTTACTGGAGCACGAAATAATCTTGTTGGCTAAAAACCGATAGAAAAGGCCTGAAAACCGTCAGAAATTACATACATTCCTGACGACAAACTATTAGGAACTTGCCAACAGGAGCGACTCGACTTCGCATCAAGGATCATGCCCTGAAGATATTAACTTGCTTATGGAGTTGATTGTTATTTATCTGTAAGAGCCTAAGCTCAATTAACCCGCGTAGTAGCAAAGATAAAACAGCCTGTGCCTAAAACATGCTTCTGTGGAGTAGTAGATAAGTTCTACACAGAGAGATTACATCTGTACATTTCTCACTAGTGATGTCTGCTCACGAAGAAGTACAAGTTAGCAGCAACCATGCACAAAACACACCTCATAATAGTGCTCAGATTCTACCTGTACATTTTTCGTTTTGGTTGCCTGATCCTTTTGGGACTCATTGTTCCTCTGTTATTGTATTGTCCAGTCTAGATTTTTCATTTTTAATAAAATCAGCAGCTATATTGCTTGATTCAAAACAATATATTGCTTACTCTATGGGCACGGGGCACCAAAAATATTCAGCTTTGTGATTGCAACTCGTCTTGGATTTTTTTTCTTTCAGATTTCAGATTCTAGCACCGAAATATTGGTGCCATCTCATTTGCGAGTTGTGATAATTTCCCTAGTTCCTACTACATTGCATTTATTGCACAGTTTGCTCACAGTAGTCTACCCTTTTTGACGAAAAAGGTAAAATTTCCGTTGATTTTCCAGCTTGTGGCATTGGTCGTGTTGTGAGCTGGTGAGACGGCAGAGTCTGTTGCCGCTACGAAGCATGCTCTGTTTCTATGTGCTCTGTTCTGTGCCCATGGTACACTAAAATCTGGACTACAGAACCATGGTGCACCCTGTCCGCTCACATTGGGGTGCCATGTACTGTGGATGAGGTAATTGGTCATTTGCTCCAATAATCCAAAAGCACGAACGAGTTGGGAATGGCTATGCACAAAAAATCTATGACAATACAATAATGTCAGCTTTCTTTCTGGTGCCAGTGGCATCACTCACTGAGGCCAGTTAATTAATTATTCAGCTCATCACATCCGGAGAGGCCTAAGCTCAATTAACCTGAAGCTTGCAAGCACTACTAGTAGTATAGCAGTAGTACTTACGGCTTATACAGAGCAGTCAAATTAAGGATACGATGAGCACAATTCGCAACAAGAAAAGGCTGCCCTTATCTACTGTCATTTTTTCTTCTAACTTGAAACCTTGACAAGTTTGACAACTATATATATATATATATATATATATATATATATATATATATATATATATATATATATATATATATATATATATATATATATATAGTTAGAGCTAAACAGCTTGTTCGTTTGAGGCCGAAACTTAAACGAAACACACACACACGCTACTGTACTGTGCCATCACGTTCCAGCGTGCAGGGAGCTTTGTAAATAAATTTGTATACTAGTGCTACTACTAAACCACCTAGCGAAAGTAGGTAGGTGCTGGTGTGGTGTGTCGATTAGCTACTAGTGTTGTTGCTTTATTATCTGCATTATTATCGCAATCGAGACGGGGCACTAGAGAAAGAGAAAAGATTTAACTGTTTGCCTGTCTTTGTTAGACTGTATTTTTCCTGCACTAATTGGAACATAAACCTTTAGGTGATGAACAAAAGCTTTACCTATAGAAAGGTGTTGTTAGGATACACATAGATATTCCACATATATATTACTAGTTTTTTAGAGTTTCAGGGACAAAGCCCTAGTCCATTGCATTGCATCAGGACCAGTAAATTCAGCGTTATTACAGCATAATCAAAGTGCATGCCCTCTGGCTGAACATCCAGTACAAAACGTTGAGCAATGCCATAGAGTTAAGCATCTGCGAGTTTCAGACTGGCTTTTGTTTTCCTCGCAAAGTTGACATCTGCACAATATTGCAGGAATCCACATCCTCTGTTGATGTTGTATTCTTATTTTCACTGGAGGAATTGATCTTATTTCCAGTTTTATTGCTCTAAACTGCAATATCGTCTATATGTTAGGATGGATGACCGCCAGTGGATGTACACGGGCTATCAGAAGAGGGGTCAATACACAAATGAATGGATTGAGAAGGCCAATGATTTCATGACGAAGGCATTTGCAAACGGACAGCGACATGCCTGGTGTCCCTGTAGGAAGTGTAAGAACAAGGCAATGAAAACATATGAGGAGATGACTAAAGATCTTGTCAATAATGGATTTGTAGAGAACTATACCCGGTGGACCATGCATGGTGAACGCCATCGTGCGAGAGAAGAGGTCGTGAGACAACGGATCGAGGAGTTTGATTCTGAAGCCAGGGTGGCAGAAATGTTAAATGACCATGACATGGCTTTCGATGAAGGAAGTGCAGAGCAGGAGCCAGAGCAAACTGCAAAGGCGTTTTACGCCATGTTGGATGCGGCACAACAACTCCTTCACGGGCGCACCAATGTTTCTAAACTGGATGCCATTGCACGTCTAATGGTTGTGAAGTCCCAGTTTAGCTGGAGTAGAGAATCCTTCGATCAACTGTTGACAGTAGTTGGCACCCTACTTCCGGATGATCACGTTCTGCCAAAGAACACGTATGAGTCAAATAAAATCCTTCGTGCACTCAAGATGTCGTACGAGCAGATACATGCTTGTCCGAACGGATGCATCTTATTCAGGGGAGAACATGCTGACGATAAGTACTGTCCGAAGTGTAAGGCATCTAGGTACATTGAGTTAGAATCTAGTGATGGTCGGAAGACGCAAACAAAAGTCGGCGCAAAGATCCTGAGGTACCTTCCTTTCATACCGAGGATCCAACGGCTTTTCATGAGCGAGGAATCCGCAAAACAGATGACGTGGCACAAAACTGGACGCCGATACACTGACAAGATGATACATCCGTCCGATGGTGAATCATGGAAAAGCTTCGATCGGAAGCATACCGACAAAGCTAATGAGGCTCGTAATGTACGCATTGCACTGGCAACTGATGGGTTCAATCCTTATGGAATGGGTTCTTCACCATACACATGTTGGCCCGTATTCGTCATCCCTCTCAACCTCCTACCTGGCGTCGCCTTTCAACGGCAAAATATTTTCTTGTCACTTATAATTCCAGGACACCCGGGGGCTAATATGAGTGTGTACATAGAGCCTTTGATAGACGATTTGGTCCATGCATGGGACAAAGGGGTAGTGACATACGACCGATTCACAAAGACAAACTTCAGAATGCATATTTGGTACCATTATTCCATGCATGACTTTCTGGCTTATGGGTTATTTTATGGCTGGTGTGTTCACACGAAGATGCCATGCCCGATATGCAAGTCAGCTGTGGAGTTCTTTCGGTTGGAGAAGGGGGGCAAGTTTTCTTCGTTTGACAAACATCGACAATTCCTCCCTCTTGACCACCCATTCAGGAGAGACAAGAAGAACTTTCGAAAAGGTGTCACAGTGGAAGACTCTGCACCGGAAATGATGACAGGTGCCCAGGTTCTTGAGATGTTAGATGGTCTTGTGGTCGACAATGAAAAGGGGGGGCTTCGTGGGATATGGAAAAGAGCATGCCTGGACACACAAGTCATGCTTGTGGAAGCTTCCTTACTTTAAGGACCTCCTTCTTCCACATAACATTGATGTAATGCACACTGAAAAGAATTTCGCCGAGGCGGTCCTTCACACAATCATGGACTGGGAAAAGTCAAAGGACAATGTCAAGGCTAGATTGGATCAAGCAACGCTGTGCGATAGACCAAAGCTAAACATGTTGCCTCCCTTACGCGGGAAGTCATGGAAGAAGCCTAAGGCCGACTTCGTCCTAACGAGGGCCCAAAAGAAAGAAGTTCTTCAATGGTTCCAATCGTTGATGTTCCCTGACGGGTATGCAGCGAATTGGAGGAGGGGTGTGAACTTAAGTACCATGCGAATCATAGGGCTGAAGAGTCATGATTACCACATATGGATTGAGCGCCTTCTTCCGGTGATGGTTCGTGGCTATTTCCCTGATCACATCTAGCGAGTGATGGCAGAGTTGAGCATGTTCTTCCGCAAGCTATGTGCTAAGGAGATATCTCGGACCGAGATTGAAGAAATGGAAAGAATGGCCCCGGTGTTGCTCTGCAAGTTGGAGAAGATCTTTCCCCCCGGCTTCTTCAATTCGATGCAACATTTGCTCTTGCACCTACCATATGAGGCAAAAATGGGGGGCCCTGTGTATGCCCGTTGGTGCTATCCAATTGAGCGATGCCTAAAGGTTCTTAGAACAAAATGCAAAAATAAATGCAAAATTGAAGCTTCCTGTGCAGAGGCATCCATTGTGGAGGAGGTGTCATACTTCACAACAAGATACTATGCCGACAACCTTCCTAACGTGCATAATCCACTCCCTCGTTACAATGCTGCCGACAATCAGTCGACCCTCAGCCTTTTCCAAGGGCAACTCGGAAGTGCAAGTGAACCTACCTTGAAGATGTTGAGCCTAGAAGAGTGGCGCTCTATCCAGCTGTATGTGTTGCGGAACCTTGAAGAGGTTGGCCCATACATTGCGTAAGTTTTACACAAACTTGTTTCTTTTCTTGTCAATATTTCGCATGCACCCATCCAACCCTCTTGTTAACGGCCATTACAGCAAATTTGTTCTCCTCTACCATCGTCCATCATGGAGGGAACCCACCGAAGCGGAAGTTGAAACCCTTCTAAGACATGGCGCGGGAGAACGAAATCCCACTTTTATTTGTTGGTTCAAGGAGGAGGTACTGTTCAATTTCATTTGTTGTTTGTACTTAACTCTCAACTTGACAAATATATAACGAATCATCCTACTTGAACTAGCAGGCCAAAACTGACATGTCTATGAGTGCCGAGTTGAGGCAAGTTGCCAATGGATTTGAATTTAGGGTCAAGTCATTCTCTGTGTATGATGTCAATGGATATCGCTTTCACACAACTCGGCACGAGCAGAGTCGGCCGAATTGAAGAACCACAAATACCGGTGTTTTCACGCCAGGCACAGATGGGTTGGACTACTATGGAATAATTGAAGAAATATACAAACTCAAGTTTCCTGGTTGTGTACCTCTTCATCCTGTCATATTCAAATGCCATTGGTTTGATCCCAAAGAAGTGATAAAGACCCCTGAGCTTGGGTTAGTCGAAGTTCTAAAGTCATCCGTCTTGTTAGGAGACGACGTGTACATTGTGGCCCAACCGGCCACGCAAGTTTATTATCTCTCATACCCGTGCCAAACCAAAGACCGTCTTAAGGCGTATGATGTTGTGTACAAGGTATCGCCGCATGGTAAAGTACCCGTCCCAAACGATGATGATTATAACATCGATGCAAACACATATGACGGAGAGTTCTTTCAAGAAGAAGGATTAGAAGGGAGTTTTGAGATTGTCTTAGATGTAGATCTCGCAATGGAAGTAGACAATGATACGATCATTGTTGACGGGAATGATGGAGAGGAGGTTCACAGCACGAAGGACTTGTTATTACTTGAGCAACACCATTTAGGCAGTGTCGCTAGTGATGAGACATTGAGAGATGATCATAATTACGTCGACAATAGCGATGATGAGATTTTTGGCCCACCTATCGATGATCTTGATGATTATTTCTAGTACATGTAAGATCTGTAGTACTTATGGCAATTTTAGACATGTATGATACATTTACTTATTTTGCATATCTTTTATACATGTATGATATATTTACTTATTTTGCATCTCTTTTATACATGTATGATACATTTACTTATTTTGCATCTCTTTTATACATGTATGATACATTTACTTTTGTATATGCATACTAATAGTTTATTCCTTTTGTTGCAGGTGATTGATGGTGGGTGGTGGAATCAGGAAGCTTAGGTCGGTTATGACCTTACTGGCTGGTGGCGAGGGGTCCAGCCAGGGTGGAGAAGGAGGGCGTGCACAGACTGAGGGTGGAGGGCGTGCACAGGGAGGAGGAGGAGGAGGAGGACGACGAGGGTGTGCCCAGGGAGGTGGAGCCCAGGATGGAGGAGCCCAGGGTGGAGGAGGAGGATGGCGACGACGAGGGCGTTGAGAGCTGACACCTCCTCCACAGGACGACGACGACGAGTTCGTAGCGGCCACAGAGGAGGATGAGGAGGAGGAGGAGACCAGGGAGGAGATAGCGGAGGCGGTGGAGGAGGCACGGAGGGAGGATGAGGCCGAGCGGGTTGAGCGCGAGGAGGATGTCGACTTGCTGGCAGAGGAAAATGGGGTGCCTACGGTTTGGCTGCGAGGGTCATCGCGCCTCCCAGACTTACCCATACAGAGACGGCCAGTGATTCGACCATCCGGAACTAAGTAAGTAATTTTTGCATGTTAACACTAATTCACAGGTTTTTAAGTTATAACAGAAACTAATATTCAATCTCAATAACTTTGTGCAGGGATTGGGAAATGGTGATCCTAGGGAGTCACTCTCGCCGAGTAAACGGGATCCTGGGTCTTCTGTGCAGGGCAAACTACCCTAGGATGGTGAGGATCGATGGTGTTGTGCAGCCCGCCATGAAGTGGTCCCACTGGCACGCCGCCAGCGATCAGACTGGTCGAGCTGGCAGGTGTTATAACAGCAAGGCCGACCGGGTGATGAAAGAGCTGTGGGCACGTGTTCATCGCACTATGCTGATAATAACATCACATTAATTGTATATTACTGACTGTATTTGCTTGTAGGATTACTACACCTTGGCGGAGGGAGTACGTAGGGAGGACGCGGATGACGTGGTGAACAGAGTCTGTGTTCACCGAGTGCAGGACCTCTTCTACGAGACAAAGCTCCTGTGCAGAAGAATTTACCATGGCCGCAGAGGACACAGAGTCACCAGAGCGCAGGCAGTGCACCTGCCCCTGACTAAGGAGCAATACTTGACGGTAAACATGAGATTACATCGTCTGCGATTAATTGCACTGAAATTGATTTATGATTTGTCATGTGCTCGTGTACGTGCAGGTGCCTCCTGCTTGGTGTGCGGGGATGGACAACTGCTGGGAGGCCATTGTGGACAAGTGGTTGAGTGAGGAGTACGAGCAATATCACGCCGTACGCTCACGTTGCCGTGCGATGATGCAGGGTTCCTCGCACAAACAAGGCCCCACTACCCTCAAGGAATATGCAGCCAGATATGTACGCGGATTTTATTTCGTTGTTGCTATGCTAACTTCTGAATGCATAATATCTTATTGTTGTGCTTCTTCCTGCAGACGCGGTTCCACCCCGGCTAGGAGTGTGCCTCGTTCAAGGCATGTGCCTTGGCACACAAGGGCAAGGCAAAGGACCCCGACCTCGTCTACAACGCGGAGGACCCGCCCAAGGCATACAGCAACCCGAGCG
Organism: Miscanthus floridulus; assembly: GCF_019320115.1. NCBI lineage: Eukaryota > Viridiplantae > Streptophyta > Magnoliopsida > Poales > Poaceae > Miscanthus > Miscanthus floridulus. The sequence continues at coordinate 47,984 of NW_027098476.1, read as the reverse complement.
TGCACATGCGCCTCAGCGAGTACACGGCGATGGCGAGAGAGATCCATGGGTCAGAATTTGATCCGAGCACCGCTGACCTCGAGGGTGACATCGTCATGAGGTTGAGACCAGGTAAGCCACACGGGCGGTACTATATGGGCAACAGCACCATAGACACGGCCAACACTCAGACACTCGCCCAGATTAGAGCCCGGAGCACGAGTTCGAGTCCAGGCCATACGCCCACGCTCACAGCCCCAGGTGGTAGCACTCCAGGTTAGTTCTGTTGCATTCGTTGTCCATTCATTTTCTACTCGTTCTTTATTTGCATTCTAACTATGTGATAAATAATTGTAGGCCCAGATTGAAGCCCTGCAGGAGTCACAGCAGGCCTCACAGAGCCAGCTTCAGGCCCTCGAGCTGTCGCACCAGGCCGAGTTGGCACAAGAGAGGACGCGAGTGCAGGCCCAGCTTGAGGCCTTCCAGCAGGCGCACAAGGACTGGTACGAGTACATGGCCTGTTTTTCTCAGAGCATGGGCTAGCCTCCACCGCCTCCGCCGCCGCCGATGATACCGTTGGTGCCTCCACCTCTGCGCGACGGCACTCCTGTGAGTCACTTAGATGCACTCTTCACTTTCGTGTCATATACCTTCGACTTATACCTTAGTTTGACCTACCATAGCTTAGACCTTAGAATTTGCTTTGATCCAGATAACTCACATGTGCAATCTCATTCTAGGGACCTTCTATAGCTGGATCGAACAACGATATGCAGGGTGATCAAGACCTGGACTTGACTCCGTTTCTCCGCAGGCCTCCGACCACGTGACAGGCCATCCAACCTTGTTTGATGGGTTTGTATGTTGAACTGTGGACTTGGTTGAACTTTGTGGACTTTGGACACATGTTGATGGTGTTTGTGGACTTTGCATGGTGCTTGTCGACATATGTTGGTTATTGTGAGTGGATGTGACATTTGTGGACATATATGTGATATATATTGCCTATTTGTCATGTTATTATAATTTTCTGTGATTTTGTTGTTTATTGTGACTGGATATACACTGAAACAAATAAAAAAAATTCTGTGGACATATTTTACCGAGTGCAGCACTCGGATAAAACAGAGAACAGAACCAAATTGGTTCTGATTCTGTGAATTTTGCCAAGTGTGCCATTTTTTACCGAGTGCAACATCGCCACTCGGTAATATTTGACTACTTTTTACCGAGTGGGAACACTCGGTAAACATTATTTCCCGAAGTTTATTTGCGGAATTGTTTTAATCACGAAATTGGTTATTCGTTTACCGAGTGTTAGATTCTACACTCGGTAAACATTATTCAAAAAATTTATTTGCGGAATTGTTTTAATCACGAAATGCTAATTTATTTACCGAGTGCTGCTGGTCACACTCGGTAAAAGTCGCCGTTAACGGTCGGTTTGTAGGCTAACTGACCGTCAAGTCATAATTGTTTACCGAGTGTCGTTGCAGCACTCGGTAAATCTCTGTTCCGAGTGCACCGATATTAGACACTCGGTAAAATAACTTCACCGAGTCGTTGTTTGTCGAGTCCACTTTACCGAGTGTGACACTCGGTAAAGAGTTTGTCAAGTGTGTATCACTATTTACCAAGTGTTACTCACACTCGGTAAATACACAGTATCCCGTAGTGTATCTTTCGTAGAAGAGAAGAGAGATGTCACCTACGAGAGAGCAAGACGGATCCATACAAATCTTGTACTGCTCGGAGACGGGGAGGGCCGGGGAGAGTCCGTGTCCGGCGCAATAAGCATATGCATCCGATTATTCCGAAAGTTGATGGCCACATCCCCGTAGTAGTCAGAAAAAGGAAGGCGAATGACTGCTTTCTCCGTGAGTTCCTGCCGGTATTCAGTTGAATATTATTTTTTACCCAAAAGTATATATAAACAATACATACATGTATGTGTACTAGGTAGTGTGTCCGTGTATTGCTATGAGATAACTAAATCTTTTATACTAAAAACACACGGATGGCATGATAAGATAATAATACTGCTAAATTAAATACCGACGTTAAAGTGACATTTAATTCAAAAAGCAAAGTTCGTGAAATTAACACAGTCACGGAGAGCGCGGCGTCGCAGGCTCACAAACTCTACTGTATAGACTTTGTCGTGATATGGCTAAGATAATATTTTATATCGGCAGAAAAAATTCTTCGATATCTATTTCTTTCATGCGCCTATAAATCTATGAATAAGTTCCGCTGCATTTTCATATAATCCTGTACACATAGGTTCAAGTATATATGTAAATATTAGTGCATGTCACATGAATAATACTGCGTGTCTTAAAAAATCTCTCATAAAATTTTAAAACAAAGTATGTTATACTCACCGTATAAATATGTGTGGCTTTAGGACTATTCCACACAGACATATATTATATAATAAGGTATTCACTTGAGTGTCTGTTTCAAGATGTTGAATTAGGTGTTGTAATTCTTAATTTCGACATATTTTTCAGGTCAAGGCAACCAATGGTGACACTTTTCTTAGTGGTGCATAATTTTATGGTGCACCTCTTGACCATCTGAGTAAGGATAAGTTAGCACTGTAAAGGCTCAAAAAAGCTACTAAGAAGGCCAAGGTTGAGTTTTCCTTCACTATGCATACTAAAATATATGTCACCGTTTATCATTGCCGATGCTTTTGATGCAAAGCAATTCAATATTACCATGATCAGATATAAGTTTGAATCTCTTGTGAGCAATCTTATAGAGGGACTCTTATCCTTTATGTGATCAGTCTCAAGGATATTGGCAGGACGATGGACCCATGTTGGAATATCGCACCAAAAAGTGTTCATGTTTTGTCCACGATTTATTTCCCATGAATACATACGGGTACTATGATAACACTAAGTACACCAAATGAAAGATTAGAGAGAATTTGCATTGCTTTCAGAAGGATTTATTTATTAAGTTCTTTGGACTCTAAAGGTAATTTTGAAATATCTGTTTGCATGTCTTACCTCGTATCCTAATTTAAAATTTTGTAGTTTAATTAGAATATGGACAAATGATTCAAAATGAACAGACCCAAGGGCAATTTCAGCAAGAAACAGTAAGCGAGGCCGATGGAACACGTGAACGTGAAACCAAATGAAAGGAGGAAAAGCTATCCTTTTTTGCAAATGCAAAGAGGGGAAAGTAATTAAATATAGACAGATTTGACAAGGTTCTCAGAAATGCAAAGATGTTCCTTTTGTCTTAATTCTCTTTCCTTCTGTGTTAATTCTCTTTTCTTTTGCTCGTTGCCATGTATGCTGGTGCATGTAAACATGCAATGTGTATATAGATAGCACAATAATTTTCTACTTCCTATTTTGCCGTGATTCCTCTATCACATGACAGGCAATATTCAATCAAGGAGAATCGCACCAAAGGACGCAGCATGCGGGAGATGTCGTGGGATCGCAGGCATGGGCAGACGGACGAAAACCAAAACAAATATCACATCAAAAAATATCCACATTTATTTTCCATGAATACATGCGGGTACTATGATAACACTAACTACACCAAATAAAAGATTAGAGAGAATTTACATTGCCTTCAGAAGGATTTATTTATTAAGTTCTTTGGACTCTACAGGTAGTTTTGAAATATATGTTTGCATGTCTTACCTCGTATCCTAGTTCAAAATTTTGTAGTTTAATTAGAATATGGGGAAATGATTCAAAATGAACAGACCCAAGGGCAATTTCAGCAAGAAACAGCAAGCGAGAGGCGATGGAACACGTGAGCGTGAAACCAAATGAAAGGAGGAAAAAGCTGCCACTTTTGCAAATACAAAGAGGGAAAGTAATTAAATGCAGGCAGATTTGGCAAGGTTCTCAGAAATGCAAAGAGGTTCCTTTTGTCTTAATTCTCTTTCCTTCTGTGTTAATTCTCTTTCTTTTTGCTCGTTGCCATGTATGTTGGTGCATGCAAACATGCAATGTGTATATGGATAGCACAATAATTTTGTACTTCCTATTTTGCCGTGATTCCTCTTTCACATGACAGGCAATACTCAATCAAGGAGAATCGTACCAAAGGACGCAGCATGCGGGAGATGTCGTGGTATCGCAGGCAGTGGGTAAATGGACGAACCAAAATAAATGTCGCACCAAAAAATATCCACACTTTGTTCTTTTTAGTTTTAGGAGATATAGAAAAAAAAACAGCGGTGACCAAACCTGCCCGTCCTTCGACTTCGTCTGGCGGAACTTCGCCCCGCCTCGTGTCAAGTTCTTCGGCTGGGTTCTGACTAAGGATCGCATACAGTGCAAAACGTCCCTCTGTCGCAAGAACATCCCGCATGATGCGATCTGCGACATCTACGGAGGCGCTGAGGAAACTGGTGACCACATCATCTCAGGGTTCCCGTTCGCCAAATCCTTCTGGAGGCGCAATGGATGGCAGCCAAACTCAATTGCACCTGTCACAGAACTCTAGAAATCGTCTCCGCCACCTCACGTTCCTTCCTCGACGGTGAGCCCTCTGATCCTACTCTGCTGCTAGGAACTTTGGAAGCACCGACACGACGTCGTGTTCCGCAGCCTACCCCCTGATCAGAACAGGCTTGTGGCTGCCTGCAAAGAGGCGATCAGGGCTTGGAGCTGCCGTCTCCCCCTAAAGGACGCCGTGCTTAGGGATTTTTGGAGCTCGATCATGAATATGTAATTCCCTCTCACCCCCCCCCCCCCCCCCCCCCCCCTTCACCAAACACTCTGTAATTGGATTGGACGCCAATGCCCTTCCAGCCCGGCATGTGTGGAATCAAAAATTCAGGTGAGGAGGACTTACTCCCCCAGTGTTCACCTAAAAAAAACATGTCAGGGACAAAGACCAAAACATGCATTCTCCTGCTTTTCCCCAACGGGCACACTGGGCGCTGCTCGTTTTCTGTTCTCTCTCCCATTTTCTCCAACACTAAACCCTAGCGCCACTAGGCGGTGGCCAGCACATTTCTAGGGATAGTCAAAATCATTTTTAATTTTTCGGAGATAGGTAGCATGTCCATCTCAGAGTTGGCGTCACTGTTAATCAAAGTTTTCAGAGGCAACATAGTGCCCGTCTCAGTAAATGTGTAAAATAAAAATAAAAAATAAAAAAGGTCCACTGGCGAGCCCGAGCCCACCAATGCCGTCATCATATCGCCGCCGCCGTTAGGACGTCGGACCAGTGCGCCACCAGATCTCAACACGCCACTGCCGGATCTCGTTCAGCCGCCACCAGACCTCGTTGCCGGATCAATATTTCAGCTTCATCACTCGCTACGTGAACGGGCGCCGAAGCTTTGCCACATGATCGTCAGCAATTTCTGCACGTCTTTCTGGGAGCTATTCCCACGGCCTTACGACCAGTGGCCGAACAAGGAATTCTACATACCTGTTCACTTATCTGAATTCTGGAGAAATCTGGATGGTTTGGAGGAATGCTGGATGAATTTGTGAGAGAAAAACACTGTTCCGGATGAAAAAATAAGCGGATCAAGTCAGGGTTTAAGGGCACGCGGTGGGGCCAACCAAGTATAATTAATAGATTGTGTTGGAATTATTTGCTCCGACAATGAAAATCAGTGTGTCATGCACAGGAAATCACAAAAGTAGCACATCAGACACATATTTACACTGGTTTAGATACGTGTGGTACCCTACATCCAGTTGAGAATAGATCGCTTATCTCGTATGCTCGAAGGTACAAGAGGCTGCTGATGGCTAGTTACCTGGAGTTGCTATACGATGTAGCAAGATCTGTGGAGATGTCTCAGAATATAAAAAGATGTCTTGGTCCCCACCGCCTCGTTATATAGTCCAAGGGGTAAGGGTATAGATAGTCCCGATCAAATTAACCCGTGAGTTTTCTTTGTTACAAGGACATTTAACTAATAGAAGTTGGTTTCTAAGTACATATCGATATGCCTTGTCTTCCAAGTGGATTGAGGTACCCCATCTGGGTTGGACTTCTCATATGTAGCCTGTTTGGTGTACCTCGTCCCCTTTGAGTTGTTTTCCATACGGTAAGGTATCCTGGGTACGTATCACCAATAGATTGTTATAATCGAACTGGTATGGACTGTGATTCATATATGCTATGATAACTTAGTCTTGTTCATCCGGAGGATAATCCTAAATTTGGCAATGTATGCTTCGATCACGTTCTACAATTAGAACACTAGTACCTTCAGGATTCACTCTGAACTTTAGCTGGTGTTTGCCTTGGAGTATCCTCCGCCGCCTCTTTATCTTTTTCATCCTGTTCTTGTTATGCAGCAAGCCAACTAGCAACTTCATTTTCATTTCTCTCTTCATCGGAACAAGTAACACCATGTTTCTTTTTTTAAAAAGAATCTAGTGTCCTCTTTTTCAGTACCAGGATTATCCTTCAAAAAAATTTATCTAAGGCAATACTCCAAATTAATTAGAATCTACAAGAATATATGCCGTAGCTTCTACACAAACTGAATAACTAATTAAATAAATATGACCAAACAAAATGATTTTACAAAGTACTGACCTTCACCAACGATTGCTGCAGCTCAAGTGCTCTAGGCCTTTTCAGTGAAAGCATTTATGCCTCAGTACCATTGGTGATGACCATGCCTCTATTGCTCCAAACTTCAAAAGAAGTGGCGAGGTTTGTTAGAGTAGAGATGTCTGGAGGCTTCGAGAGGAAAGGGTTTCACCACAGGTAGAGGACGCGCAGGGGGGGGGGGGGGGGGGGGGGGCACTCCCGTTGTATGGGAGGGTTATCTTGGTCCTGATTTCTTTGATGAAGCAGTATATGAGTTTCTAGTTGAGAGCAAAAGTGACTTCACCCACGAGAATACTCTCCTAGGATACGATAACCAGAAAGAAGATTGGCCAAAATACCGCCATGTGAGGACTGCTTAGTACAGATGTCCACCGATGAGATGGATGGAGGTCGTCGTTTATTCAAATGCCCGCGAGTATGAGTATTTGTTATTAATATTCTTCTTGCAAAAATGTTTCTCATCTTTACTAATACTTACACGAGATATTGATTACGGTTTTTCGAGGCCGAAGAAAACTACGGGTTCACTATATGGGTGGATTCTGCTCCCATACATCTACTACCTGTAGGGACGTATCTTCAAACTAGAAAGGAAAGTTAGAAGCAGTGCCAAAGACGAGGAAGAGGATGACAACAACAACAGTGCCGATTCATAAGAGGCACTCTGCACTGATCATATTGCAACTGCCCTTATCACCAGAAGCATGGGCCTCCGCCGCCACCGCCTTAGGGACATTTGGTGAAGTCTATTGTTTTACGGTGTAGGAGTAGCCAGGGACAGACATCTCTTCGTGTTAAAAAAAATCATTGACAGAAGTCTCGCCTTTTCTGACACTCATGCGTACGTGCTTCAATCAATGCCTCAAAGGCGACGCTGCACATTGAATTCAACTAGGCCGGGTGGCACGTTGCCTCGCCCGTTCCGTTCTTACTCGCGTTGATTGATTAAAGTACCAAGTAAACACAAAATTTGATATTCTGACATCACGAAATTAAAAGTGACTTGAGCAATGCCAAATGTTCATGCTAAACTAAACATAGGGGGAGATTGGGTGCAAGGCCACCAAAAATGAAAGGGTCAACAGGTAGATCCATGCATGCAAATGACCAGACTTTTATTCAGTTTGTCAAAAATATATATTAGGGATAATCCAAACATACTCAAACCATGCTGTTGTAAACAGCTAAATAATGCCCATGCTTATGACGTACCGCATACATATACTGATATAAATATGTATAAACAAAAATGGAAACGTGAGAAAATTATTAATAATTTTCAGGATAAAAACAATGAAAAACGGTTGGGTGTTTGAAGTTATCCCACGCTGCCTTGCATCTCTGAACGATGGTGTCTAGCCCTTGCTGCCTACCATCAGGACGGGGCATCGATTCAACGTCGACACAGTCGAGCACTGGTTTTATTGCGACAGTTATAGTGTTGAAGTTGTCCTTCTAGACTTTGGCTTCCTGCACCAGCACATCGAACTATGCCTTGGTTTTATGTCGATAATCTACAAGAATTACAATGGTTCGTCATGGCAAAAAGTGTTATGACGTCACTTTCGATCAGGGGAAACCTACCTTTCAATTCTTCAGCCAGTTTATCTGCTCGCTCTGACTCCTTCGTTTTCTCTTGACGAATTTGTTCGATGGTTTGGTGAAGCTGGTTGAGTTCTGCATCTTGCTCTGCAAGCACAAAAGGTAAGAAAAGGGGAAAAATATATATACGGCCACTTACTGCAAAGCACATTATGTGAAAAAGAATACCGGCTTTCAGCTTGGATACATCCTCTAACTGCTGGCACTTCCGGTCGAGCTGCTCAGTTTTACTATCGAGTTCTCCATTTTTCTTGCTCAACTGCTCGAACATATTCTTAAGTTCCTCGGATACAATCGCCAGCTGCTCGGAGGTCTTCTTCAGCTGCTCAGACGAAGCCGTTAGTCACTCAGACAGAACCCCATTCTGATGTTCAAGGTCCCACGAGTTCGACTTTGCAAGGTCCCGCTCGCGCTGGGCCCTCTAAATACTCTTCTCCGAAAGACTTAACGCCTCCCAGAGTATTTTATTTTCCTCGGCGAGGGGCTCCATCCTCTTTATCAGTTGGTGCCGTTGATCGGCTGTCCGAGCTATCCCCTGCGGATTAATAATGAAAGAGATAAACCTTGATCTTCCGACAACATATATCGGTGTTATTGGCACGGAACTCACCTCGATTTGAGTCATAACCCCAGCGACGGTGGATTTCAACCTTTTTATCTCCCTGGTGGTGTTTTCTTCCTCGATGACTACCACCTCTTCCCCGTGTTTCTGGAGAATCCGAATGGACTGGGGTTCAGGTGCGGCACGCTCGATCTCCATGACCTCATCCTCCTCCGCCGTCGCTTGAGGCACCACCGGGGGGCTCTATGGTCGGACCGCCACTCCGACCACTCCTGGCATCCCTGTGGGTGACGACATTTGCTCCTCGGCCGTTGACAGAGTTGCATCTGTAACCTCTGGGGCATCAACAACAGCCGTAGTTTCCATTTCCAAGGTAACGACTTTTTTCGGTCGTAGCCGCGGTGACGGTCGCCGACGCGCCCGTCGTGTGCGCCAATGATTCACCATCGCTAGGCCTGCTGGGAGCTATGGCTGGCCCGTCCTCTATTCGTCGAGCACTCGGGGACTCCTGGATGGGAGCAGTCGTCGTTTTTTCTTCTGAGGTCATGGGCCTCGGCATCGCACTGCGTAATATCGGATTCTCAGTAACATGGAGAAATCAAGGAACAATATTATTACTCCAAGGCAAATATACTTATGGTTTGGTCTTTCGATTGATTTTCTTGAATCGGCGATGCCTACCTGACCCCCTAGGCGTGGCTGCTTGGTCGGCTTTATGGGAGGACTCCTGCGCCTCTACAGCAGGTTACCGCTCTTCTTGGTGCCTAGGGCCACCCCCTTCTATGCGTTGTTCGGGGACTTCGGTAGTTTGCATCACCGGGACGTCCACCGTTGCCTGAACATAACTTTCCCGTGCTCACTGCTTAGGAGCGTTAGCATCCACCGGTGCCTCCATCGTGCTCGGCGGAAGCGATGACTGGTCCTCGTCATCATTCGACCACTCCAGCACAGCCATTCGTCATGGCCGAACTGCTCGGTCCTCTCCAAGAGAGATGCCACCTAGTTTGTGTGCATGAGAGCTTGCGGTTTTTCTCCTTTTTTGGACCGGCTCGTTTGCTGCTGGTCTTTTCCCGTGGACCTTCTCTGACACTGGGGATGGACTATCCGATGAGGAGCTCGGCTCATCCTCTTCGGGCTACAGCGGTCGTCGAATGTCTACTCCTTTCGGCCAATCTGCTCTCGGCTCATTTGAAAAGTATATTGCCCTATCCTGCGAATAGATCTTTTCATAAGTAAGTCAGTCCTATGCTCAGCAAATTGGTGCCTGGTCGATGCGAAGTGAAAGGGTTACCTAAGGAGGTGGATTGCCGCAGTTGAAAGCTTTCGTTCCTTTGGGCCAGCTGAATGAGACATTAGAAGTAAATAGATCCATGGCATGATCTATTACTTCTTTCTTCGTCAGGCGGTCTGTGCTTTCACGGGTACCGTCGTTATCACCTTTAAAGTCAAATGCCGGGTGGGCCCTCTCTTTGCAGGGTTGGACGCGCCGCACTATGAAACTAGCTGCAACCAGTTCACCCCTAAGCTCCAAGCCCTTAATCAATTCCAGAAGTTCCATTACTTGCTCCATGTCAGCGTTGTTGGGTCTCTCCGACCAGTTACTATGGTTAACCGAGATGTGATGGACGTCGCATCGAATCAATGGGTGACTTTGTTTGATATAGAACCATCTAGAGTTCCAACCTTTCAGGGAGGTATTCAGCGGAATGTTGATGTATTCGCTGGCCATCCCATCCCTGAGCTGTAGGTACATGTCGCCGACCACCTTTGAACCGCTGCCACCCATCTTCTTTAGACAAAACAGATGCCTGAAGAGGTTGAAGTGTGGAAGAACACCAAGAAACGCCTCGCAGAAATGGATAAAGATGGACATATGCAGTATGGTGTTGGGGTGTAGGTTGCAGAGGCTAATCGCCCAAAACTCCATAAGATCCCTTAGAAAGGGGTGGACAGGAAACCCTAATCCTTGCTAGAAATAATCTTCAAATACAACAGCCTCATCAGTATGTGGTGTCGGGAAGGGCTCACCACTAGCCGACCACCATCCAGCAGTGAGCCGGTCTAGAAGAACGCCCACCACCACCATCCTATCAAGATCCGCTGCCGACGTCTTTGATGGCACCCACTCCTTGTCGCGGCTGGCTCCGGTGGCCACTTTCTTCGGCTTTGTGGCTCCTTTTTTCGGTGCCATTTCCTATGGATTGGTCCTAGGGGTGGAGGCGAATGCTTGCGATTGGTGAGGAATGTGGAGCACGGGGAGTGCGAAGGTAGTAAGCAGGGCGGCTTGACAGAGGTAGGGGGCGATGTATGTGGCGGCGCGGTTATAAAGCACTTTCCCCACTCTCCCTTGAATCTAAGGGTTTTTGGGAAACCGTTCCCGCGATCAGCGCTACTTCGACTCCTCCAAAATGGTTTAATGGGCCACAACTTGGGCTATCACGTCACAGTAGCCCACGCCGCTCCTTTACCACCACCACTTATTCTCTGAATTCTTCGCATTTTATTAAGGCTTAGTAAGTGATACTGTACAACCATTACTCCGAATTTCTCACCACGGTTTGATTTATCCGATATTCTATGCTAGAAACACGGGGACTGGCTACCTGCTCGGACGGTTTACTAATTTTTGAGCCTAGCACCACGTGACTACGTCACCTACTGTCAGGCTCGGGGACTAAGTGGGCACACTTCACCTTACGGTGAATGTGTTTGCTTTTTGTATCGAGGCTACGCTCGGGGACTGGCTACCTGCTCGGACGGTTTACTAATTTCTGAGTCTGGCACCACGTGACTATGTCACCTACTATCAGGCTCGGGGACTAAGTGGGCACACTTCACCTTGCGGTGAATGTGTTTGCTTTTCTGAAAGACTTCGAGCCTCTAAAGGATAAAACCAGGTATTTTTACCCTTGATTTCGGATTCTAAGTGGGCACACTTCACTTTACCATGCAGGAATTTTTAATTTTGGACTTGAGCTCCTTACACCCTTATGACAAGCCATGCTCTGAACACACTGCTTGGCGATGTTGTATGCTGCTCGGCAGCTACTCACAACTGCTCGGCAACTCCTTATGGTGGTCAGACCACGATTTGGACAGCTCGGTTTTGGTTCGCACCTGCTCAGAAAGTCTCAAGACGACGTTGCACAACGGGTACAAGGCGCTCGGGGACAAGCTATGGGGGGTATGACCCCGGATACCCATGGCAGGTCACATGGGCTATGCCTCCAGGGGCAGCCCAGCTCATAAGAAGGAGCCTTGCGGGGCACGATTCTGCTCGGCGACCCCCGCAAGGCACGGAGAGGATATCCTGAAGATGTTACGAGATCTGATAGGATACGTACGATCCCATGTTTCTTGTAATCTGTTATTACTTTCCGGTTATCTCTCACATCTAACCGACTTGTAACCTTACCCCCCAGACTATATAAGGCAGGCAGGGACCCCCTATGAATTCACGGCAAATCATACGATAGCTAATACAAACCAACAGACCACAGGAGTAAGGTATTACGTCATACCAATGGCCTGAACCTATATAACTCATGTGTCTCTGTTGCCTTCTTGTTCTTGATTACACGCTCCTCTACCGATCAATCTACCATCGCGGGGTGCCCCTCGATGGACTGCCGATGATATTCTGTCGACAGTACCCCTCACAAATCCTTCTCTAGGAGTACCGCACAAGCTTCCTTGCATGCTTCGACAGGAGATCACAACACCAAGCCATCTAGGAGGTGGCAACCTCTAAGAGTAACAAGCACCACTGGCTTGTAACTCGATCACCTAGTGCCACTCGATGCACTCTCATAATGCAACGCACTAGAATCACTCACTCGCAATCGGATTGCACTCTTGCAAGCATAAGTGAGTTAGAGGGCTCTCAAACCAAGAACGCACAAGGGCAACACATCCCTAAGGTGCTCAACCTCAGCTAAGCCCGAGCTCCACCTCTATTTATAGCCCCTAAGCCAAATAGAGCCGTTGGAGCCAAGTAGCACATTTCTGCGTGGTCACCAGACAGCAACGTGCGGGCACCGAACAAGGGGTGGCGGTGCCCAATGGTTGAATTACAATGGCTATTTCAAACTCGCCGTTGGGACCCTGGCACCGGACATAGGAGGGCGGTGCACCGCCCTAGGGGTGGCAGTGCCTCCCCGACGAGTTTCCCCCACCAGACCAAAACTTTCTCCAAATCAATTTCCACCACTTCAAGCTTGTAGAGAATTTCATTAGCTATCCAAAAAGTCCTAGATCATCAAAATCGGAGTTCAGAGTTAAGAGTTATGCCTAAAATACGAAAGGGTGGTGCTGCTGAAATTAGCACGTTGTAGGGGGTGGCGGTGCACCGTGCAAGGGGTGGCAGTGCCACCGCCTTAGGCTGTCTAGTGCACACCAGAAAAGGGCGGTGCCACCCCCAGGAAGGGTTGTGCGTCGGGTATAAGTTTGGTTGCGTTTTCCAACCCTCGGACAACCCAAACTTGCTCTTTTCTTCTCCAACTTCACCAAGTTGATCCAAATCAACTCCAACAACTTCTCCTTTGCAAATGTGCCAACACCACCAAGTGAACAACATCATGTGCAAGTGTGTTAGCATTTTTACAATCATTTTCAAAAGGATTAGTCACTCAAATCACCACGCCACTCGATCCTAGCAATAATGCAAAGTTAGATCACTCGAGTGGCACTAGATGACCGATATGCAAACAAGTTTGCTCCTCTTGATAGTACGGCCATCTATCCTAAACTCAGTCATAAACTTCTTTACACACCTATGACCGGTGAAATGAAATGCCCTATAGGTTATACCTTTACCTTGCACATTCCATTCCATCTCCTCTAATGTTGATGCAACACATGCAACAACCTTGATAAACAAATGATATGATCTACTTCATATCATCACGTGACCTTGTTGGTTCATCGATCTTAACCTCACTTGCTTTTTACCGTTGCCTTCGTCCATCGACACGAAGTATTGTTCAAGCTTCATCGTCACGCGGTCCATCGCTTCAAAGCCTCCAACTTGCCCTTCACGCTTGCAACCGGTCCATCAAGCCAAGTCTTGTCTTGATCTTCTCTACCTTAGTCACATGACTCCATGTCATGTCTCATATGAAATAATGAGCTCCTTCATCACATGTGTGAGCCTTGTAACATATCTAAGCCATTTCACCTCCATGGCATAGGTTGCTCACACATGATGTACTTGTGGACTAATCACCTGTGTATCTCACTCAAACACATATTAGTCCACCTAAGGTTGTCACTCAATTACCAAAACCAAACAAGGACCTTTCAATCTCCCCCTTTTTGGTAATTGATGACAACTCTACAAAGATATGGAAATTAAGCTCATTTCAAGCTAGCACTTCACATAAGTGTAAATTGCTAACTTGATTTGGATTTTATGCTACTTATCCAACATTTAAGCTCTATGTCAAGATTTGGATAAGCACCATAAAACTTGACTTGGTAGTGATGACTCCCCCTACATGTGTGCTCAAATGGTTTGGTTTTAAGTTTGCACATATGCATAAATATGAAATTTGTGGGAGTTTTACCACTACTAAGTGATGCTAGGGTATATAGAATAACGTTTGATGGTGATACCAATTGGAGTTGCACTTTTAACACCATCCTTAGCATCATGAGTAGCTAGACAACAAAAATACTAGAAACCCCGTGAGATCAACATTATAAGCAAGGTTCTAGTTTTTGATTGAAAAACACAAGTCTAGCTATGATCCTATGCATGCTAGTTATCATATCATCATTCAAGTTCTATAACTAGCATACAACACACAAGCATGCATATCAAATTTAAAAACTTATGCAATGCAATGCAAGCAAGCACATGAATATGCACATATCAAATGCAACCAATCAAAGTTCATGAGCTTGCTCCCCCTACTTGTGTGGTTCTCTTACCCAAGAATTTTGATCCTTCTTCATTCTTCAATGTTGTTCCCTCTTTGTCCATGTCCAACTACTACTTCTCCCCATGATGCATTTACATATCTTTATTTCAACTTCTCCCCCTTTGTCATCAATTTCCATAAAAGGCGTGCTTCTTATTGATACAAAGGATTGCATTGGGGTAGATGGTTGATACTTGAATCTTGCATTTTTTATGGATACTTCTAAATATTGGAATGACACCACTTGTAATACCTCATGTAGGATCTTTTGACCTTGATACCAATTGGTGGGACACGTCCCCCTAAGTCATTTCATGGGTCATCCATTTGATAAACTTGAGCTCTTGTATGTGAGGGAACTTTCTTCACTTGATGATCATTTAAAGTTGAGGATCACTTGTAGAACCACCGTCTTGTATGATTGATACCAAGTGTAGAAATGTGATACCATGTAGAAGAATTTTCTAGCATGGAGCCACTTGTTGGTTTTGTCAATAAAAACCATTTCTTGAATATTTTCTATCTTCATGAGTACCACTTATACGATATCACTTGTAAGTTGATCTATACACCACTTGTGAATTCTTCTTGAAAAATGATTTGAGTCGAGATACCTCTTGAAACATACAAACTAGATATCCATTTGCATTGTTGCCTTGTTCATATACTCTTGTTACTATCATGAGCTTCTATTCTTGACTTGAACTAAATTGATTTGCCTAAGTTTCCAAGTCCAGTTTGGAAATGACCCCGATTTCCTCGAACGGAAATCCACAGATTCGAAGTATAACGTGATAGTTCCAGGTGATCATCCCATCACATTATCAAATAACCGTCGATATCACAGTCATACATCGAATACCTGTCTTAAAGAGAGTATAAATAGCAAGGTTTACTCATTATTACAATGCCACTTGGCAGAATCACTCAGAGCATCCAACAACTAGAACAGCACCAAGTAGAACGACAGCGGGCTTTGACTCCATCTTCATGAACCAAACTCGAGCGTAGGAACAAGACCTCTAATCCTCCCAACCATTTCCCTAGAAGTCATACTTAGACTTGGAACCTGCCAAACAATTGTCAGCACGATTTGTACTAGCCACTAGCTCCCACCCTATGCTTTGTGTTTGCTTTGTGGTAGTGGAATGCAAGGGTAGAGCAAAAGACCTATTTATGGCTGTAGTTTCCTATGCGAGTATGTCAAGTTTTAGTAATAATTCATCAAGTTTTAACCCATCTCATCCACATGTTTCTCCATCCCATCACACACATCTCACCACCCTCACACTCTCTAGGCGACAAGGACGACTCCCTCTCATGCCTTGCCTCATCGGCCCAAGCCAAAAACCAACACCAAAACCTAGGGAGAGAGAAGAAAGGACTCCACTCACTAATCAAGGGAAGCGTAGGTCATAGGAATGTCCATATCCGAGGATGCGGCTATACATATAGATCGATCAACACAGCAGAGCATGTACACCTAGAACCATAAGATCACCATCATCGAGGTGCCCCGCCTAGGCTGATACCAGGCTACCTTCCAACCAGTGCGATGCCACCCTACCACTCAACCCTAGGCCACCTCGGAGTCCACCAAAACACTGAGACTGTGAGACATAGTACCGAGCCCTAGAGGTCACTACGCTGTCTTAAGAGGGTGTGGGACGCATGCCCATACCTCCCTACACTATCCACTTCCAACCTAGTAGTAGTGGCACCGTCCTAGCTAGTCAGCATCCATCTCCCGCCCATTCAAGAATGAGTGGCGTGCACGTAGGGTTGTATGATCTGGTTCTCTTGACATACTAGTCCTTAGGGAGGACCAGATAGGATATCTTCTCAAAGGGGATAACCAACACCCCATGCCTTGATGGCACCTCCATCCAGAGCTTCACCCCACAAAGACACTCCACCCCAGGATGTCCTCATCTCACATACACCCGCCACAGGTACCTCTCATAGGGGATGCCTAGGTCACACCCCCAGCAAGACTCATCCAATGACTCATCGTAAGATCCTACCAAATCGGCACAACCCTCACCACACACCCAAGACACATGCCAAGATCTCCCTAGTTGTTACCACATTATCGACACCATGCACCATAACCACTCACAACCAACCCTCCACCAAGCATCACATCATAGATATAATGCATAGTAGAAGCAGTAGCAAGTAAGTAAGCGAGCATCTAGCCTAACAGGAAGGGCTAACCGTGCAAGGGGTGGTGGTGCCACCGCCCTAGGCTATTCGGTGCACACCAGAAAGGGTGGTGCCACCCCCCAGGAAGGGCTGCATGTCGGGTATAAGTTTGGTTGCGTTTTCCAACCCTCGGACAACCCAAACTTGCTCTTTTCTTCTCCAACTTCACCATGTTGATCCAAATCAACTCCAACAACTTCTCCTTTGCAAATGTGCCAACACCACCAAGTGAACAATATCATGTGCAAGTGTGTTAGCATTTTTACAATCATTTTCAAATGGATTAGTCACTCAAATCACCACGCCACTCAATCCTAGCAATGATGCAAAGTTAGATCACTCGAGTGGCACTAGATGATCGATATGCAAACAAGTTTGCTCCTCTTGATAGTACGACCATCTATCATAAACTCAGTCATAAACTTCTTTACACACCTATGACCGGTGAAATGAAATGCCCTATAGGTTATACCTTTGCCTTGCGCATTCCATTCCATCTTCTCCAATGTTGATGCAACACATGCACCAACCTTCATCAACAAATGATATGATCCACTTTATATCATCATGTGACCTTGTTGGTTCATCGATCTTGACCTCACTTGCTTTTCACCGTTGCCTTCGTCCATCGGCGCAAAGTCTTGTTCAAGCTTCATCGTCACGTGGTCCATCGCTCCAAAGCCTTCAACTTGGCCTTCACGCTTGCAACCGGTCCATCAAGCCAAGTCTTGTCTTGATCTTCTCCACCTTAGTCACATGACTCCATATCATGTCTCATATGAAATAATGAACTCCTTCATCACATGCATGAGCCTTGCAACATATCCAAGCCATTTCACCTCCATGGCATAGGTTGCTCACACATGATGTACTTGTGGACTAATCACCTATGTATCTCACTCAAACACATATTAGTCCACCTTAAGGTTGTCACTCAATTACCAAAACCAAACAAGGACCTTTCACCTCCACCCGGCAACCCAAGCTCTATAGAACCAGAATGATGGGGATTCTCATAATCTTCAATCCTCACATCCTCCTCATCATCTCCATCATCATCATTGACACCGTCAAAGTCACTATCCCCACTAGAAGAACTAGAGTCATCTCCCTTGTCATCATCAGAACCCTCGCTCGCTTCCTTCGTCTCATCTTCATCCTCATCTTCCTTGTCAGAAATCACTTGCAGCATAGGCATGTCAGTGAGGGTCAGCATCCTCCATGTAGGACGAGGCCCCCAACCACGGTTGGTAGCGCCAGTGGGGACAACCACTGACTCAGACTGTGAAGCAACAACTGGAAAGCCAACCGAAGAGGCGGTCACCTTCACTGTCGCAACCCTTGTAACCTTTGGTGTAATAGAGCACCCCCTGATCGTGACCCCCTCGCTTCGACAAACCCGTAGTCTTACCACTCATTTCTAACATTTTCCTCTTCTTGCCACCCTCAGCCTCCGTCGATTCCACCTGCGGCCAATCCGGATAAGTCAACCCAAGCAAATCAAAGGCTCGATTGACGCAGTGGTGATCAGCTAGAGCAGCAATTATTGCCTTATTCTCCATGTTCCCAAGAGCGCTAATGAGCTCCTCTGTGGCCTCGACAACTTTCTTGTAAATAGCTTTAACCCTAACCACCGAAGAGCCGCTCCTCTGAAGCACCCTCGACCAAGCTTGCTTTACATCAATCCCAAGCCCCTTCAGTCCATGAGCCTGGTACCTCTCATCATCCTTGACATCAAACCATGGCTGGCTAGCCCTTAGAGACAACACCTTCACACAAACAAACTCCTCAACTAAGTCTCGCGCACACTGGTGACGTGACAGAACCTTAAGCGTGTCCATGGCATCGATGCAACCGTCAGTCATAATAACATTTGAAGTCACGTTATCAAGCCTCAACAGCTTCCCACAAAGGTTAGGCTCTCCCTCCAATCTCATATAAAACTAGTTCTCAGTCTAGGGTGAGCCCCACTTGTTCTTCTATGCCTAAATTGGAACCTCCACACCATGACGACAAACAAAAGTATAAACCCCAAACTATCCAAGAACGGTCCTTCCATCAACATTCATCTTTCAAGGTTGAGGAGGAACCCGGTGGAGACGAATGAAACCCTCAAGATCTAGCTCAACCCCTTCAGACTTACAACCCCATACATAAATACTCAGCTTCACAAAAGTCGAAGGATTCAATTGATGAAACTTGAGATTGAACCTTTTTAGAACACAAATCACAAGAGGATGTGACAGAAACCTCAACCCCTGAAGGGTCGAGATGGCGGACTAGAGGGGGGGGGTGAATAGTCCTTTCTAAAATTAATTGCGTCGGCTAACCGAAATAAGTGCAGAATAAAGACTATCGGTCTAGCCAAGACTACACCCCTCTATCTATGTTCTCTAGCACCTTCCAAAGATACTAATTAAGCAACAAAGGTGCCGGGCTAGCTAGAGCTCACCTAACCAATTCTAGGAGCAAGGTCACACAAACCTATGTCACTAGTATTTTAAGCAACAAGGGAGCTCCTACACATGCTAGTAAGTAAAATTACAAAGCCACCTAATGCTCACTAGCAATGCTCAATAACAAGGAAACCAATGCTAAATTAGAGAGCGCAAATGCTTAGCTACACAAACTGAGCAAAGTGACTAACAAGGTTACACAAACCAAATTAGCCACGCAAGGGAGCTACTTCTATGCTACACAAGCAAGAAGGTAACTAGTAAGCTACACAAGCTAACTAATTACAAGAGCAACTACACAAGCACAATGTATATGAAAGTAATTATAAGCTTGTGTAACGAGGATGCAAACCAATGGGAAGAACAAGGTTGACATGGTGATTTTTCTCCTGAGGTTCACGTGCTTGCCAACACGCTATGTCCCCGTTGTGTCGACCGCTCACTTGGTGGTTCGGCGGCTAATTGGCATCACCCACCAAGCCCGCACGTCGGGCACCGCAAGAACCTACCTCGAAAGTGAGGGTAGCTCAATGACACGCTCAACTAGAGTTGCTCTTCATGGCTCCTACGGGGCAAGCACAATGCCCCTCACAAAGCTCTTCTCTGGAGCACCGCACAAGCTTCTTGCGGGCTTCGACGGAGACCACCACCAAGCTATCTAGGAGGTGGCAACCTCCAAGAGTAACAAGCACCACCGGCTTGCAACTCGATCACCTAGTGCCACTCGATGCAACCTCACAATGCAATCGCACTAGAATCGCTCTCTCACACAATCGAATGATCACTATCAAGTATATGTGAGATGGAGGGCTCCCAAGCACTACTACACAAGCCACCAAGGCTCTAGTGTGCTCAGCTACCGGCCCAAGGCTGACCATGGCTTCTATTTATAACCCCACGAACAAATAGAGCCGTTACCCCTTCACTAGGCAAGTGTTGGGACGACTGGACGCTCTGGTCCGATCGACTAGACGTTGGACCTCAGCGTCCGGTCGTGCGATGCACACCACGTGTCCCCTTCTTCAAATGCTATTCGCCTGATCTCAACGGTCATCTGATGACCGGACGCTCTAGCTTGAACTGACCGGACACAGCAACCCCAGCGTTCGGTCATTTCCAGTAAGGTACCGGACTTGACCGGACGCGTTCGGTCGGTCACGATCGGACACAGCACCAGCGTCCGGTCACTTCTAGCTTCTCTACTCTGCCTATGTCATCACAAGTCACCCTGACCAGACACACACAGTCAGCGTTCGGTCGATGACCGACGCCTGCACGCTGTCTGCCATCACTGACCAGACGCTGGAACCCAGTGTTCGGTCACCACGTGACCAGCGTCCAGTGCACTCTATGAGACCCTATCTTTTCTATCTAGTGCGCTGGTGGCACCGTCGGACTGTCCGCACTCTACGGGCGGACACTCCGCTGGTAGAGTTTCAAACCCTTCTCACCTCCGTTCCATCGCTGAGTTGATCCACATCAACTCTAACTTCATCTCCTTTATAAATGTGCCAACACCACCATGTGTATGTGTGTTAGCATTTTCACAATCATTTCCCAAAGGATTAGCCACTCAACTTGCCACGCCACTCGATCCTAGCGATGATGCAAACTTAGATCACTCGAGTGGCACTAGATGACCGATATGCAAACAAGTTTGCCCCTCTTGATAGTACGACCATCTATCCTAAACCCGGTCATCAACTTCTCTACACACCTATGGCCGGTGAAATGAAATGCCCTAGGTTATACCTTTGCCTTGTGCATTCCATTCCATCTCCTCCAATGTCGATGCAACACATGCACCAACATGATCAACAATGATATGATCCACTTCATATCATCATGTGATCATATTGGTTCATCGATCTTGACTTCACTTGCTTTTAACCGTTGCCTTCGTCTAACAGCGCCAAGTCTTGCTCAAGCTTCACCGCCACACGGTCCATCGCTCCAAAGCCTCTGACTTGCCCTTCACGATTGCAATTGGTCCATCAAGCCAAGTCTTGTCTTGATCTTCTCCACCTTGATCACATGACTCAATGTCATGTCTCATGTGCAATGAGCTCCTTCATCATCACATGTGTGAGCTTTGCAACATCTCCAAGCCATTTTCACCTTCATGGCATATGTTGCTCACACATATATACCTATGGACTAATCACCTGTGTATCTCACATAAACACAATTAGTCTACCTAGGTTGTCACTCAATTACCAAAACCACACAAGGACCTTTCAATCTCCCCCTTTTTGGTAATTGATGATAACTCTACAAAGATATGGAAATTAAGCTCTTTTGGATTCATGTTGCTTGCCCAAGCAATTTTACCATGTGAAAATGATTTTAGACAAGTACCACAAACCCGAGATGGTAGTATTAGCTCCCCCTACATATATGCTAGAGTGTTTGATTTGAAGCTTGCACATATGCATAGATTAAAATTGTGGGAGAGTAATTACTACCAGATGATGCTAAGGTGTATAGAGTAAACCTTTGAAGTGTGATACCAATTGGAGTTGCACCTTAAAGTTCATCCTTAGCACCATAGTTAGCTAGATATCACTTGGCAATAAAAGCACTAGATACCTTGTGAGATCAACATTAAAAGCAAGGTACTAGCATTACTTGAAAAGCATACCAAGTGTCTAGCTATCATCCTATGCATGCTAGTTATCAAATCATCATTCAAGTTCTACAACTAGCATACACCACACAAGCATGCATATTGAATTTTGAAAGCTTATGCAATGCAAGCAAGCACATGAATATACACATATCAAATGCAATCAATCAAAGTTCATGAGCTTGCTCCCCCTACTTGTGTGCTTCTCTTGTCCAAGAATTTTGATCCATCTCTTTTCTTCGATGTTACTCCCCTCTTTGTCCAAGTCCATGTCCAACCTCTACTTCTTTGAGCTTTTATATCTTATCTCTCCCCCTTGTACAATCTCAATCTTAAAGCTTTCATATCTTTGTACAATCTCTCCCCCTTTGTCATCAATTTCCATAAAAGGTGAGCTTCTCATTGATGCAAAGGTAGACGTTTGGGGTAGATGGTTGAGGCTTGAATCTTGCATTTTTTATGGACATCACTTGATTGTTGGAATGACACCACTTGTAACTCATACCACTTGTATCTTGTATAAGGCTTCTTGAGATACCACACATAGGATCTTTGATCTTGATACCAATTTGTGTGACACCTCCCCCTATGTGATAGCATGGGTCATCCATTTGATACACTTGAGCTCTTGTAGGTGAGGGATGCATTCTTCATTTGATGACCACTTAAAGTTGAGGATCACTTGTGGAACCATTTTCTTGCATGATTGATATTATGTGTAGATGTGATCTCACTTGAAAGAATCTTATAGTATGGAACCACTTGTTGGATTTTTCAATAAAAACCATTTCTTAAACATTTGCTATCTTCATGAGTACCACTTATAGGATATCAATTGTGAGTTGATCTAGACATCATTTGTAGATTCTTGATAAAATACTTGAGTCTAGATACCATTTGAAACAAACAAACTAGATATCCATTTGCATTGTTGTCTTGTGCTTGTACTCTTATCACTATCATGAGCTTCTATGATTGACTTGAACTAATTGTTTTGCCTAAGCTTCTAAGTCCAGTTTGAACCAATGACAAGCTTCTTCACACCTCTTGCAAGGGTTATCTTGCCAATGTTGTACTTGTCACTTGTTAGCAATCCAAATTAAGTCAAGTACTTGGGTTCACTAGCTCATGAATAAATTCATATACTAACCACTAGATCAAGTAATCATTCAAACAATAGTGGTAGGCTATGAATTTAAGCATTTCATTTGTTATGCATGATCCTATGAAGCATGTACTATATGCACTAACCGCATACTAGTAAGGGATGAAATGATCATGCACATTACAATGATACCTTTGCTATGTTGGAGTAGAGGATAGTCACACAGATTCTAATTCATTACTCTAATAGCAATGTGAAGTCCAATTATAAGCTTGGTGAAGACTAATAGATACCATGTTGAATTCCATTCTTCACCCATATGAAATGAATACCACTTATGATCAAGTGCACTTTCTTGTTGTGGTTGGCTTGCTTTATCTTTTGATCTTTGCTTGCATGAGAGCATCAATTTGAGAATACCACTTGAAATATCATGACTAGCTCTCTTTTGGGTGTTGCTTGCTTTTCTTGATCAACCCTTTTGATTGCTTCAACTAAGCATCTCAAATGTTCCTCGGATCACCACTTCCATGTTAGCCTTCCAAGTACCACACTTGGTTTACCTACACATAGGCGGCAAGCCCCTACACTAGGGAGAAGTGACCTTTCTCCAAGAATCATTCTTGATACTCACTTGAAATGACTTGATTGATTGATCCAAGTGATGGACTTAACTTGATGAGTAACCTTGATTCCTTCTTTAAGTCCTTTTCTTTCTTCTTGTTTAAGTCCTTTTCTTTCTACCAAATGATCTCAAATCATATCTAGAACTTAAATTTCATCTTCAACTTGAGTTTGATCTTGATCTTCATCTTGAGTACCAAAGGTGTGCAAAGTACACTTCACAATCAAATAGCCTTGTACTCTTTGCTTGTCATACTTTTAGATCATCTCAAAACCAAACTTAGGTACCTCAGACACTTATAAATATGTTTCCAACTTGAGGACCTTTTAATCAAAGTGACTCTAGATTAATCCAACATTTGTCACTTTTCTGACAGATTTTGTACCATTCAAAGAAATAAGCATATCTCCCAAAGTACAAATCCAAATACCACGAAATTTGGTGAAGATGTTCTTTACTAAGTTATCTAGCAGCTGTAAAAATTTGAGCTTTATTTGACTTCTAGATTGCTGCCATATATCAATTCTTCCACCACTGCTACATGCTAAAAACTGCTGCACTATAGTTGACAAGATCCACTCCAAAACTGAAGCATTTCTTATCCAATTCTTATGAAAATTTTACAGCATCTTATACCATAAGTCTAGAGCATGTACACCAATTTTTATGCCAATCCAATAAGTTTTGATTTCTCAAACATGGCTAAGTTCACAGCTAGCTCAGATTTTGCAATATAGGATAGATTTCAATAATTTAGCTATACTTCATCAAATGTGAATCAAACTTATTTGAATACTTCCATAAGACATATATCCATTCAATCCACTTACTAAATGTCATCTTATGAATTTATCCAACACAAGTCAATCTAAACTTGATTACTAATCAATTATCCATCCAATTATCTCATAGCAAGCAACATTGCATATTTATCCAATTCAATCAACTCATATGCACCCAAATGAAATGATCAACAAGAGATATACCTTGGTTAGCTCATGATCATCCAACTAGCAATCTTCAACTCAATTATTTGTAAGTCATCAAATATATTCAATGAATCACCAACAACTTGAATTATAGCACTTGTATGTTGATAGCGCTTGGACTTCACTCAATTTTCTCTTGGCATTAGGTTCGGATGTGCACTAAGCTTCATAACTTGATTCAACATATGATGAACAATGTGAGATCAATTGAATCAAGTCTCCAATGCCGATGGTACCTACAAACAATCATCCACTTTTTGATGGTACCCAAATAATTTTGGGTCCTCTCAAGTTAGGAGCAACATGCTTAGGCGATGCCTTAGTATGAGTAGCGGGATGTTTTGCAATAGCAACCATAGAGGTACCATTACCATCCTTTCTAAGCACATTATTATCAACAATTGAAATAGGCTTAGAAATGTCACCTAGGGGACATGAATGTGCCATGTGTCCTCTTTCCTGGCATGAGTAGCACTTTCTCTTTGCTTGAGCCTTCTCTTCTTTGCTCATGTGGTGCTTCTCATTGCCTTGCCTCTCATGGATTGCTTAAGCCTTCTTCTCAAGCTTGGTAGGACACTTAGAGGCAAAGTGTCCCACACTTCCACACTTGAAGCACTTGATGTGAGCATAATCTTTCTTCTCATCTTCATTCTTGCTCATCATCTTGGCATCTTGAGTTTGCATTGGATGCCTTGCCTTTCCACCCCTTCTTATTTTCTTCTTCTTTATCATCAAATCACCACCATCTTTATGGTTGATCTTGATTTGAACTTGGGGTGTCTTCTCTTGCTCAACTTGTGGCTTTGGTTGAGGCTTCACTTGTTGCTTCACCAATTGCTTGGTTGGGCACATTAAGGTAAGATGACCCCAAGTGCGGCACTTGAAGCACTTGACATGCTTGAGCCTCTCATCTTCTTGAGCTTCTCAATGTTAGGGCAACCATTTGCAAGGTGTCCTGCTTCATGACACCGGTAGCACATGGTATGAGAGAGCTTTCTTTGTTGTAGCTTCTTCATCTTCCTTTCTCTCTTTCTTTCGCCCTTTGTCATCTTCTTCTTGAAGCCAAGGCCACACTTGTCACCATAGTTTCTTTGAGTCTTCAATATGTGCTCAAAGGTGACTTTTGAGTTGTAGCACCTCTCTAACTTATTGCTCAATTTCTTCACTTCACTTTTGAGCTCAATGTTCTCCTTCAAAATGTTAGTCTCATAAGACATAGAAGTAGAACAAGCATCTATTTGTGAAGAGCATGGTATATCTAATAAATCATCATAAGAGGTGGATACATGCTTCTTTCCTATATCACAAGGGTTAGCAATAATATGTGATTGATCAATTGACCCATGTGATGAGCTCTCACTAGTTTATTTTTTCCATTAGAAATCTCCTTATTGAGAAAAGCATGGTCTTGTATCAAGTTATCATGAGCAACACTAAGTTCCTCATGAGCCAATTTTAGCTCCTGATGTGAACAAGTAGTAACATAAAGTAGATGCTTTTGTTGTTCACATGTGTGCTTTAGAAAAGAGTTTTCATTTTTTAATTTCTCGGTTTTAGCCATCTCTTTTTCTAAAGCTTTGATCATGCAACCATATCTATCTAGAAGCTCCTCATATGAATCAAGATCAATCACATTTGCATTAGATACCTTAGTGTCACCTTGTGACATGAAGTAATGTGATGTAGTTGGAGAGCTTGAAGAAACATCACTCTCATAGCCCGAGCATGATCCATCATTATTACCATCAAGTGTGCATGGACTAGCATCATCATTGGCATCACTTGTGGCATCATCATCAATCTTGTCAAGTAATCTTGTGATATGATCATTATCATCATCACTTGACCATGAGGTGGAGCAATCTTCCACAATCATTAAATTGTGGTTATGCTCAACACACTCATGTGCCTCCATCTTAGGCTCATCATCATCATCGGAGACCGTCCCATATTTCTCATTGAGATAACTCCAAATCTCATGGGCGGTCTTCATGTCAATGATCTCTCCGAATATACAATCATGCAAAGATCTATACATGATGTTAGTAGCATGGATATCGAGATCTAGGCATTTCTCTTGTGCTTGAGTTAGATTATCTTCATCCAACACATGAGAAAAGCCTACATCTACCATCCACCACATTTGAGGGCATACATACTTAAAATTACATATCATCCAATTTTTCCATCGTATAAAGTGTGTGCCATAAAAAATGTGTGGACAATCAACATCTAGCCCATAAGCCATCATCCTCTCGGGTCGGTGAAGACCATAAATGAGAGACCTAGCTCTGATACCACTTGAAGGGTCGAGATGACAGACTAGAGGGAGGGTGAATAGTCCTTTCTAAAATTAATTGTGTTGACTAACCGAAATAAGTGCAGAATAAAGACTATCGGTCTAGTCAAGACTACACCCCTCTATCTATGTTCTCTAGCACCTTTCAAAGATACTAATTAAGCAACAAAGGTGCCGAGCTAGCTAGAGCTCACCTAACCAATTCTAGGAGCAAGGTCACACAAACCTATGTCACTAGTATTTTAAGCAACAAGGGAGCTCCTACACATGCTAGTAAGTAAAATTACAAAGCCACCTAATGCTCACTAGCAATGCTCAATAACAAGGCAACCAATGCTAAATTAGAGAGCGCAAATGCTTAGCTACACAAACTGAGCAAAGTGACTAACAAGGTTACACAAACCAAATTAGCCACGCAAGGGAGCTACTTCTATGCTACACAAGCAAGAAGGTAACTAGTAAGCTACACAAGCTAACTAATTACAAGAGCAACTACACAAGCACAATGTATATGAAAGTAATTATAAGCTTGTGTAACGAGGATGCAAACCAACAGGAAAAACAAGGTTGACACGGTGATTTTTCTCCTGAGGTTTACATGCTTGCCAACACGCTACGTCCCCGTTGTGTCGACCGCTCACTTGGTGGTTCAGCGGCTAATTGGCATCACCCACCAAGCCTGCACGTCAGGCACCGCAAGAACCTACCTCGAAAGTGAGGGTAGCTCAATGACATGCTCAACTAGAGTTGCTCTTCACGGCTCCCACGGGGCGAGCACAATGCCCCTCACAAAGCTCTTCTCCGGAGCACCGCACAAGCTTCTTGCGGGCTTCGACGGAGACCACCACCAAGCCGTCTAGGAGGTGGCAACCTCCAAGAGTAACAAGCACCACCGGCTTGCAACTCGATCACCTAGTGCCACTCGATGCAACCTCATGATGCAATCCCACTAGAATCGCTCTCTCACACAATCGAATAATCACTATCAAGTATATGTGAGATGGAGGGCTCCCAAGCACTACTACACAAGCCACCAAGGCTCTAGTGTGCTCAGCTACTGGCCCAAGACCGACCATGGCTTCTATTTATAACCCCACGAACAAATAGAGCCGTTACCCCTTCACTGGGCAAGTGTTAGGACGACCGGACGCTCCGGTCCGATCGACCGGACGCTGGACCTCAGCGTCCGATCGTGTGATGCACGCCACGTGTCCCCTTCTTCAAACGCTCTTCACCCAATCTCAATGGTCATCTGATGATCGGACGCTCTAGCTTGAACTGACCGGACGCAGCAACCCCAGTGTTCGGTCGTTTCCAGTAAGGTATCAGACATGACCGGACGTGTCCGGTTGGTCATGATCAGACGTAGCACCAGCGTCCGGTCACTTCTGGCTTCTCTGCTTTGCCTGCGTCATCACACGTCACCCTGACCGGATGCACATAGTCAGCGTCCGGTCGCTTCCAGCGCGAGCGTCCGGTCGATGACTGACGCCTGCACGCTGTCTGCCATCACTGACCGAACGCTGGAACCCAGCGTCCGGTCACCATGTGACCAGTGTCTGGTGCACTCTATGAGACCCTATCTTTTCTGTCTAGTGCGCCGGTGGCACCATCTGACTGTCCGCACTCTATGGGCGGACACTCTGCCGGTGGAGTTTCAAACCCTTCTCACCTCCATTCCATCGCCGAGTTGATCCACATCAACTCCAACTTCATCTCCTTTATAAATGTGCCAACACCACCAAGTGTACACCATCATGTGTATGTGTGTTAGCATTTTCACAATCATTTCCCAAAGGATTAGCCACTCAACTTGCCACGTCACTCGATCCTAGCGATGATGCAAAGTTAGATCACTCGAGTGGCACTAGATGACCAATATGCAAACAAGTTTGCCCCTCTTGATAGTACGACCATCTATCCTAAACCCGGTCATCAACTTCTCTACACACCTATGACCGGTGAAATGAAATGCCCTAGGTTATACCTTTGTCTTGTGCATTCCATTCCATCTCCTCCAATGTCGATGCAACACATGCACCAACATGATCAACAATGATATGATCCACTTCATATCATCATGTGATCATATTGGTTCATCGATCTTGACTTCACTTGCTTTTAACCATTGCCTTCGTCTAACGGTGCCAAGTCTTGCTCAAGCTTCACCGCCACGCAGTCTATCGCTCCAAAGCCTCCAACTTGCCCTTCACGCTTGCAACCGGTCCATCAAGCCAAGTCTTGTCTTGATCTTCTCCACCTTGATCACATGACTCAATGTCATGTCTCATGTGCAATGAGCTCCTTCATCATCACATGTGTGAGCTTTGCAACATCTCCAAGCCATTTTCACCTTCATGGCATATGTTGCTCACACATATGTACCTATGGACTAATCACCTGTGTATCTCACATAAAGACAATTAGTCCATCTAGGTTGTCACTTAATTACCAAAACCACACAAGGACCTTTCAACCCCGCTATAAAAAACTCCTTGTAAACAACAACCTCGTCGCTGCGAGGGTCTAGAACAACCTCTCCTTCTGACGGCCTCGCTAGATTGTGAGGGAACCAACCCACCTTCGCAAATTCATCCAATTCTGTCGAAGTAACCCTCGACAAACCAAACTCAAAGCTCACTCCAGTATCCGATGTAGAGTCAACAACCTCAGAGTTGTCAACGGGCTTCGCAGTCTTCCTCACACGAGCCATCTAGCTACAAAGCAAAAAAGACAAAAACCTGTCTACAACAATAAAATCAAATAATACCCAAAACAAAGAACGACTGGCACTCACCCAAATAACAGTGAGGCAGCAGGCAAAACAAACAAGACAACCACCCCTCGATAGAAAACTGGCCCTCGCGCCAATGCAACCCTCGCTCAAAGAAATCGGTAGAACAACTAGACAACAACAAAGGATGGAGCAACGAAAAACCCTAAACCCAACCCAAGTATTTATAGGCCCCCACACCGACACCGAAGGAAGGTGAACGAACCATATCCTGAGAAAACAGGACGCCGGTGGAAACCGCAAATCTCGAGAAAAACGGGGAAAAGCCGCCGATGAACACGTGTCATGTCAAAATCACGAAACCAAAACCGCCTAAAAAGAAGGAAACTACAAATCAAACAGACATTACAACCCAGCTCAGGTCGGGCACAACGGGGGCGTCGCTGGGCCAGGTCATCGACGAGATACCCTCGCCTGTCCCCCTCCCTTAAGTTTTCACGTTGCCCCGACCCAGCACGCTAGGCCGGACCCTCGAGGGGCTACTATTGGGGGGAGGCCTCCCCGGCACCGCTCCTCCCCAGCGCTCAGCCCATTTTCTGGCCAGACTAACCTACCTCGCTGCGGATTCTAACCCTCGCGGCGAGGGTTTCCTGTATGCCATATTTCATCTGTGTGTTCAGGTGCCGCATGCGAAGGCCTGCCTCTCCAGAGGAGTGCGGCGAAAGGAGAATAGGTTGGTGACGTCGGGCCGACCCTCGGCTAGGACGCGTGAAGGTTTGGCGCCTACCGCAGGGAGAAACCGTCTTGGCGGCGGCTCCGTCAAGGTGGTTAGGGTAGAGAGTAGTTGGCCAAGGGAGGGAGATTACCGCCGTACCCTTGGCCGTTATGTAGCGGTTGCCCCATCGGGGCTTGGCCCTTGTGTAAATTCACCGTGCCTCAGGGTATGGCCTATAAATACCCGGGGCGCTCGTGTAAGAGACAAGTTTTATCTTTTCTAGATAAATTAATGGGCAATTAATCCGCATTTTTTCACCATCCTACGCATCTTTACCCTAGCTTGTTCCCACGCGTTCTCTTGAACTCTTCCCTGTGGGAAACCCTCGGCCTCTCCCCACGCGTTCCTCGGCGAGGGCAAGAGGCTAGGAGTGACCCACAGACACCCTATTAGGCTGGCCCATGGGCTACCGAGGGTGGTGACGTCAGCACTAATGATGGGCTTTATTTAACACGGACGAATAGTATTCGTTGGCCCATTAGCTCTTGGGACCTGATCCATCTCTTCTGCGACCTGCGACTGCGGGGGTACCAAAGAAGCAGAAGCAGCATTGCTCAAAAAAAATGCAGAAGCAACAGCAGCAGCTTTGGGTGCTCTGACTTGTAAACCAGCGCCGCCGCCGCCGAGCAGCAACACAAGCTAAGTGCTGACCGAGCAACGCAAGGTTGTTGGTTTCCATTTCCAGCCTCGGTTCGCGTGCCCTTAAATCCGGCTTGATTCGCTTCTTTTTTTTATCCAGAACAGTGTTTTTCTCTTACAGATTTTTCTAGAATTTCTCTAAACCATCTAAATTCCTCTAGAACCATACCATCCGAACGGGTTGAGCGCAGGCCTCGACGGCTGGAAACTGCAGGTCGCCGACGACGACCGGACCAAGACCAACAAACTGCCGCCGCCGGGACATCCCATGAATCCGACGACAAAATGTCCTATGAGGCTGTGATCCTGTACCTGTTGCATGCATTGGATACTCAGGGTCTGTTTGGTTCGTCTAGTAGCTACTAAATTTAGTAGTTTTTAATCACTTTAGTAACTTTTTAACCAAACACTATAACTAAAAGCTACAAAAACAATTTTAGTTCTCTCTAGTAACTCTAAAGTTACTAAAAGTGACTAAACTATATAAGCTACTAAAATTTAATAGCTCGAACCAAACACCCCTCACTCACTAGCCATCGGCTGGTGGTCTGGAAGCCAACAAGACGTACTGACTCCTCTGGCAGCCCGTGCAGCAGCAGCAGCATGACTATGCATGCATGGACGTCAACAGCTTAAATTTGGTACTCCCTTCATAAAAAAACTTAATTGTAGTTTTAAATCTGAACACGACGTGTGTCTGTGTCTTGATTCAGAGTTAGAATTGTATTTTTTTTACGGAGCGAGTAGCATGACTAGGACACCGTACCCATGCATCCTCATCTCTTCGTCGTCGTGTGGCTAGCTAGATAGTACGTGAAAGTCGCATAAAGTCGCATATACGGTAGTGTTTTTCCAAAACTCAAAACCATGGTACGTACGGTTTGTTGATTGCTTTGAAGTTTGAACAGTTGAATTGACGCCTTGTTTAGTTTCATCCTTAAATTCCCAAAAAGTGCTACAGTACCTATCACATCGAATGTTTACGGCCCGTATATGGAGCATTAAATGTAGACGAAAAAAAAAAACTAATTGCACAGTTTGGTGGGAAATTACGAGACGAACGTTTTGAGCCTAATTAGTCTATGATTAAACACTAATTGCCAAATAAAAACAAAAGTGCTACAGTAACCCTAAATTCTAACTTTCTAACACTAAACACGTGCTAAACTGCATGCAAGAACATGACAGGCAGCACATACTACCACCGTCTGGATCAAAACAACTTTTAGCTGGTCGTCTTGTCGTCTGGCTCAAAAACAACTGCAGTCTGCAGGTGCAGGTAGTACTACTCCTGCCTGCTTTTGGCCTGGCCTGGTGGACGGTTGTGCTGCCATCACAAAACCTGATCATTGTCACCATGCACTACTAGGCTGCAGTACTTTACTTTTAGATCCTCCACCAAAACTTTACATCATATTGCACTGAATGTTTAGCATATATATAAAATATTAAATATAGATTAAAAAATAATTAATTACACAGATTATGACTACCTTGCGAGACGAATCTTTTAAGCCTAAATAATTTATGATTTGACAATAAATTGCTACAGTAACACATGTGCTAATGATGGATTAATTAGGCTTAATAAATTCATCTCGTGTATTCTGTAATTTATTTTTTTATTAGTATTCGAACACTCCGTGTGATATTCCCATATAACATCCGATGTGACATCTAAAACTTTACAACTGGATCTATGACAAGGCCTCACTTAGAGCAAGTATAATAGCAGGCTGTAAGCCGACTAAATACTGATGTGGAGGAGAGAGGGGAGGAGAGAGAGGAGAAGTGGGCTGTAAGCTTACAGCCAGCTTAGGCACAAGAACCAAGAAAGTCTGTGAGAGAGACAAGTGGACCATATATTAACTGTAAAAAGTTAACTACTATATGAGTGGGCTA
Source organism: Miscanthus floridulus (assembly GCF_019320115.1). Classification (NCBI taxonomy): domain Eukaryota; kingdom Viridiplantae; phylum Streptophyta; class Magnoliopsida; order Poales; family Poaceae; genus Miscanthus; species Miscanthus floridulus. Next base: position 14,995 of record NW_027098476.1, on the reverse strand, counting down.
AAAAAAGGTTTAAAAAAATCTTACAACAAACAAGCCAGCTGTATTATTAGCCTTGCTCTTAGGAGTAGCCGGTAGCGTCCACTGGCTAGTACTACCTCCGACTGAGTGCCTATTAATTTGGCACAACTTTTCCTATGATTTCTCCACCGCTCAATCAAAACTCAAAAGTCATCATACCAAATGGCCCCCCCTTTGTGAATTAACGACATGTTTATTTGGGCTGATTTGACTTATAAACCATGGCTGAAAGTATTGTTGGCTGGTTTAGTGTAAGAGAAAAATATTATTTATTGGCTGATAAGCCATGGCTTATAAGTCAGATACGAGCAAGCGAACAGACTAACCTCAAAAGTACTGTTTGGTTGCTGTAGCGTTAAGCTAAAGACAACAAAATGAAGTGCGTATGTGACAAAGCCGGAGAAGCCAGCATATATTTCAATGGCTACAAGCCTAGAGTGTTCAATGGTGATGAAACTGAAGCTCGTGAAAACCCTACCAAAGAGGCAGCATTTCAGCATTCCTTGGACCCACGTTCACAAATATAGGATGGAATTGGACATCAACTTCAAAGAATTACGGGCAAAATACCAAAACGAGCAACCATTTAGAATGAAGAGATTACAATCGAGTACTTCATTTCAAATTGTATGCCAACGTTTTGATTTTTTTTATACTAGCAAATTTGCCCATGCATTGCTACAGGTGAATACCAGATTATTCGATTCGATATGTATATTTTTGGTCAACTTTTTTATGTAACAATTAAAACTGTAGTAGTTTGTTGTTGTGGCAGAACCGCTTAATCTAATGCCTCACAGGAGTGATCGTCTTCCATTAGACACTAAGCACTCGAGGGAGAACACTAAATTACTCGGTTCCGTCGAGCACACCCCAGGGGAGAACCCAAAAATCCACATTTTTGCCATCAGGATCACAAATAAGAGAATAAAGCTTACATCATTATGAACCATTTCTTACATCACTTTTAATACATCATCAGAGTATAAGATTTATTAATATAACAGCGGAATGAAATTATATTATCAGAGTTATGAACAATTTAATTGAACAACGGAATATAAACATGTGATCAGAATTACAGCGGAAATAAATATCTAATTATGACATGATGAAGTATGGGTATATAAACTACGACAACATATTATGGAACTTTAATTTATAAAAACATTTGGTGAGAGTTATAAATAACAACTACGATCGCAGCGTAAAGTAATCCTCGCTGGGCCCACCAGGAGGTATCCACATACAAGGGTCAGCTCTAGTATCCACCTGTCACTTGCAACAGGGGGAATAAAACCCTGAGTGCTCAATTGTACTCAGCAAGACTTATCCGACAGGAGAAAAGGAAAGACTCCAAGGATATGCAAGGCTATCTGGTTTGTGGATTTATTGCATTTGCAGAAAGCATTACTAAGCGTGCGTCTTTATATTAGATTTTTATTAATAGCCGCACTGGTTTATTAACTAATCATTCTATGTAAGCACCTGTACTACTTTCAAGCAGGTGGTAAGCAATCAGATTTCCTTGTTCCATCTTCCATCCTTCATCTTCAGTTCTTACTACGATGCTAAATCGTAGACAAGCCGTACCGGATCGCTCGACGATTCGCGAATAAATGCCCCTAGCTGGGTACCCCGAAATCACACGCCCCGCTTGTACCCCAGGCACAAGCAGGACCAACCCATCACTCTCCTGTCCTGGGTGTCCAGGTCCCCGTCCAAACTGGGACTCCAAGCCCCCGCCCCTGAGTCCCGGACTCAGTGCGGTGCAAGGACCTCCTCCACCAAAATAAAACCCTTACAGTCGGTTCGGAAAGAGCCGGATCCGCGACAAGAGAGCAACAAGTCTTCCAAGCGCCCATACACAAGTATGTGCTCGGGGTAATAAGTCTGTGACTTGCCTAGAATCTTATGCAACGATCGGTCCTTAATTGACACAGATAGGGAAAGCAGTGTAACAAAGCTATGCCCGTGTCCACGGCGACACAACCTCTTACACCCACCAATACCCAAACCATATCCCTGCCCGGTCACCAATTTCCGTTCCACCATTTATATTTTCCATGTGATAATAATCCAGTAATATATTTCCTATAGCTCGCGAGTGACAGGCAATCACTCGACTTCTACCGGAGCCCTGTAGCATAGCAATCTACACGATCCTGTCATACTAGTAAGACTCATAGGATAAAGATATATATGCAAGTGGGTTTCATTCAACTCCTTAAAACTTAATGCACAAATATAATTTAAATTACAGAAAAGTAGGGGTTATGCACCGGGGCTTGCCTGGGTAAAATATAATTAGAAGTTAGCTTTCCATCATGGCAACATGATCTCCAAAAGCACCATTTCTCCAACAACTCCCGATGACTCCGTGATCCATCGACGTCCCTATCATGATATGCAATGTAATGAAATGCGAGGGTATGATCAACTGACTGCAATCGTGACTCGTATAAATACGCTCTACGTCTCTCAAGTGAACGAGCTAGTTCTAACGACGACCGTACTTAGGCTACATATACACGTTGTCGGATAAGACACTATTTCCCAACAATTATTTTAGTTATATAAACCCAAGTTGTTTCTTTATTGCATTCTATCGATTTAACCTTTATTCGGAATAAGGCATCGTTATCTATTTAGCAAGCTAATTATTTTGGAACCAATTTATCACAACAATTCCTACCAGTTATCTTTTACAATATTAAGTACCTTAAATTAATTATATAGCTTCTAAGAATATTAGCAAGCTATGGGAACAAATTATACTAACAAGTAGATCATGATTTTAGGAATCTAACAAAATTGGTTTCACAATTTTATGATTTTTATTCGATTTATTACGGATTTACAAGCTTCAGCCATATTAAATAAAATAGCAAGCTCAGCAACCCACAGCCGCACAAGGCCCAGCCGACCATCAGCCCGCCCAGCGGCGGGCAGGCGGTGGCCCAGGTGGCGCACAACCAGCGCGGCCTAGGCGCAGGCCACAGGCCGACCCAGCGGGCAGGAGGCGGCCCACGCTGCGCGAAGCAGGCCGTGACCGCAGAGGCGTAGGGCGAGCGGCCCAGGCCGGCCCAAGCACGCGACGGGCCCAGGTGGGCGACCACAGGCCGGCCCAGTGCTGGCAGGTGCACAGCACATTTGCGAACAGGCCCTTGTACTTTCTCGAAATAAACCCGCAGGACATTGGCACTATTTACTTGAGTCATGTATTTAGCAAAAAGGACCCCGCATAATTCTTTTGCTTGGATATATACCCTCCTCACCTTGCTCTCTCATTCCAGGAACGGAGCGCTCGGAGCAGGGGAGTTGAGGAGCTCCGGTCGGCAATGGAGTCGTTGCGGTTGTGACGACCGGCGAGGGCGGAATGGCCCCACGGCTTGGCGCTACGGCTGCGGCTATCGAGACTAGACTCTCAGGCACCGATGAACCAAGCATGCGGGACAGGGAAGGGAGCGGCGCGGACTGCGGGCACGGACGGGGCAGCGGCCGAGGAACTCCGCGGGCTCGGCGTACCAGGCGCAGCGTGGAGCTCGCGCGAAGGTGGGGCGACGCGGGCGCATCACTGGCACGGTCAGCAGGCGAGACCGCGCGGACGACGGTGGGCGGCGATGGCGCCTGGAGAACAGCTGTCATGGCGCGGGCGAAACGGTGGTGGTGGCGCGAGGCGAGGTGCTGAGGACCTCGGCGCAAGGAGGTGCGCGGACCGGCAGAGCCGCGGCGCCGGCAGGACGGCTCCGGGCAGCAGGCGGAGCACGGGCGCGCGGGAGAGCAGAGAGGACGCACGGGTGCAGCGGCTCTGGCGTCGGTGGTTGGCCACGACGACGCTACAGCCCGGTCCAGCGCGGGACCGCGGCGGTGCTCCAGACTTGGCGGCTGCGGGCGCATGGCAACGGGACGAGCAGCGCGCCGGCTCTGGTCCAGCGCGGCAAAGGGGCGCGGTGCGCTCGCGGGCCCAGGCACGCGGCCGAGGAGCTCGTGCGCGGACGAAGATCAGGGCGTGCGCGGCAGAGAGGAGTTACGCGCGGACTCGGCGTGGCGAACTAGCGCAGGCTAGGGGCTCGGTGTGCTTGCGCTCCGTGGCCGGGCGACGATGAACTGGAACTAAAGCGTCTCCTTACGGCAGCAGAAAAAGGAAGGGTGAGAGAGAGGGAAGCAACGCAGGAGACAGACAAAGACAGGCACGAGAAATCAGGAGACAGACAGAGATCGGAACAGACCGGGTCGCAGCGGAGAAAAGAAAGAAAGAGAATAGCCGGTCAACTGTACAGTGAGAGAGAGGACAGAGTGGCCTGACACATCAGAGAGGCAAGGCCAAAGCTAAAGGTTTACAACAGCGTGAAACGGCAGCAATAAAAAAAATGAGACAGACACAGATAGACCACAGAGGAGCGGGTCAACAAGCACTGCTACACGTTCTTTATTAAAGTTACTGCCGTAACGTGCGTGTCTATATTATATATATATATATATATATATATATATATATATATATATATATATAACGGTTTACTACTTTAGTCAATTTACAACGTCTAGGCACAGGAAAATTTCAGCAAGCTCAAATTTAAATTTGATTCTAAAGCTATATATATATATATGTATATCATTCTATTTATTAATGGATTTTATTTTATTTATAAACGTTGCTTTTCATGCTTAATCTAATAGAACGAACCGTTCGTTATCGATTGGCCAGAATTGTCGTTCAGCAATTCCTAAATATTTTTACGCACTGAAATTTAACCTAGACGTTTATTTGAATCCGTGAAACTACGTCACACAGAATTCGTTTATCGCCTCAAGTACGTTTTAAATTAAAAATCCAAGAAACTCGTTTCGAAGTTTTACTTAGACCTAAATCGCGGCGCTAAATAAGATCGTAACACCGGGGTGTTACAGTTGTGTAGTTACCTAGAGTCTCGGTATATTTATCCAATGATTGCATCATCTGTTCGGATATGTCTTGGACACGTATTGTTCTAGGTCTTGTGCGCACAGGTCGTAAGTGCAAGTTATATACGGGACATGAAGAGGCGTAGGGCATTGCAGGTAGGAAAAAAGATAATTAGAAAATTAACATTTTTAACTTTCATATTCATACTAAAAGGAAAATATGGCCGTGTGTTGCAACAGAACATATACCTTATGACATAAGGCCATGCTGCTTGAAGATTTATTCTGCTCCATCTCTTGACGTGTGCGGCTATCGGTCTGCTACCACATCCGTTACTTTAATATAAATTTAAAGACCTAAAGTTGTAAATATTTTTTGAAATAAGAAAATACAATGAAACCGGCATGGTAAAGTAGATTTTCACAATTTTTTAAATATATTATTATTTAATTTCGGACATTTTTTGTTCTCTATATAATACATTATTATTTAATTTGGGCAAATATATTATTATTTAATTTAATGTTGGGCAAGCCGGCTACCGAGGCTCTTGTTCTTTGCTACTTCGACGGAGAGTATTATTATTTTTATATTCTTTGCTACTTTGACGCTTTGCTAATTTGACGGAGTGTATCTGTGCGGACTGGTGACCGGTTATCCGCCGATCATTTTGAGTTGAGCAGGTTTGGACCGGATTTGTCGTAGTAAAGGGAGGCGGACGGGCGGAACACAGGCTTAAAGCAAACATGGCTAATCCGGACTGGAACGGAAAAATATACAGAGCATAGGATGAGGCATAAAAAAAGTACAATAGAAATTTTGACTCTTTATTATTAGAGAACCCAATATATATGGAATCAGACTTCATATAATCACTAAACATTGTTTTAACCTGTATGAGCGTCGGTCATGAGTCCGGTGGGTTCATATAATAGATTGGGAAGGCGTGGCTTAACACGTATCGGAATTGGTGCGGAGTTTGGACCAGCTAAGCTGAGTCCAATGAAATTTACCAGAAATTTTTTAGCCCTTTAGTGTTTGTATATATAGGTGTATATATATTTAGATAGATATTTTAAAAAATAAAAAGGAAAAAAGTCCAAACACAGGCATGGGAAAGAACGAAAAAAAAAAAACGGACCTGGAAAAAAAGAGTCTAATGTCGGACGTTCATTATTATTAGGAACAAAAAAAAAATGGGCGTGGAAACCGAGCGGCAGAACATCGGCCGCCGGAAAAAATGTAGTCCGAACTCAAAAAACAGAAAAAAAAAGTTCACGTAAAGAAATATGAGTTGGACATAGAAACGGGAAAAAAAATCAGCAACCATAGGCTCGACGAAGATTTTGTGCCAGAAATTCTGCCTTTTTAAAAAAACACTTTTTGAATTAGGATTCCTATTCATCAGTTTACTCATACGCCATATCAAACATGATGAGAGAGATCTATTATTTGGATTAAAATTAGAATTTCTATCTATCTAGGTTACCTTCACAACCAATGTATGTCATATAAAATAGAGGGATGTAGACAAACAGAAACATAGACAATTTCAATTTTCACATTCACAAAGTTAGTTAGGGAATGATGGAAAAAAGTGGTAGAAAATTTTGCCTCTTTATTATTAGGGGCTCTTGCATTTGTACCCTTAGTTTTGTATCGAAATTATGATTTTGCCCCTATTTTTTTTTACTTTGTGAATTTACCCCTACTGTGCCATTCACGAAGCACCGGTTTGCTCCTGCTCCGTCATCCACCCATAACGGTGTTAAACTTTGTACAAAAGGACATGAATGTCCATGCGATTTTGCCCCTGTTTGTTATGCCTAATTATGATTTTACCCTGATTTGGAATTAGACTTTTTTATTGTATGCTGACAATTGATTAAATTTGGTCAAACATATTTGGCACAACTTGTAATTATTTGAACTCAGATTTAATATTGATAAATATTCAAAATTTTGGGACCAAAAAGTTTATAATGATGACAGATGTAACGCCATAAGAAATATTTCGATATAATCTTTTGTGCGGGACCAAAAATCTTCAATGTATAAGAATGCATGTAGAACATCGGTTAACAAACTATATAAGTAGATGCATGCACTGATAACCTTAGTACCTTACCACGTACGAATGTCATACAGTACATGTTTTTTCAGCAAAAGTAACCGCCATCCAAGTTGGTTCATGTAACACTACAAGCTCTAAAACTACACCATGTATTTACTAACCAAGCTGGAAAAGAGAATGACATGAATCAGCTGTTGTTGTTGCATCCTTCATAAAGAAAGGAGCCGGGCTGGAACACACTCTCTGGAGCCTCTAGCTGTGCTCGTCCGAGTGGAAAGAGAAATCCAACGCGTCTGGGCTCTCCTTGGATGGCTGAACCACGTGCCGCTGAGGAATGTCCAAGTTCAGGCCGACGACCCCCTTCTGGCGAGGGTGCTTGTACCCTGTGCCCAACCCATTCTGCCTCAGCTCGGCGCCACGACTAAACTGCTCGATGAACGCGCCATACTGCTCCCTGCCGAAGCTGGACCTGACGATGGACTACGAGAACCTGGTGCGCTGCACCCACGAGTAGTCCTTGTCATCCATCTCCTCAAAACCTCCGGCCAAACGGATCCCGGGTACAGTAGATTAACAACTCGCAGCAAGAACTGAATAAACGGGACCTAGATGAGGCAGGCGCCAGCAGGACGAGCACTAGCTAACACTAGAGCTCCGCCCAGTCCACCAGGTAGGCGCCGCATTTGATCTCTTCCAGAGGGACAGGAAATCCCCCAAACTCGACTGCTCCAATCCGACGTGCCATCCGCTGATCAGAGCCCCTCAAGGGAAAACTACAACATTGATTTATTCAAAGGAAAATCATAGCATACTACTTCAGTGATCCAATACTCAAAGGAGTTATTTTTTCACTGTCTCCATGCCATGCTATCGTCCACCCACCACATTGATATCCAATATCGCCAGCATGTGTTCCTGGAACCAGTATTCTTTTTGCATCTTTGGCCGATGGAAGGAATGGCTCCTTCTGATCCTTGCCATTTTTTAGAAGTACCAAAGACTTGCGAACAACCTCACGCCCTAGTAATCGATGTTCCTGAAAGGTCAACATATTGCCTACCATTAGTGACATCAATTTTGAGATGGCTCAAACAGAAAGATACGCAGAAGTTTGAAAGAAACCAGAAGCATGTTACCTTATAGCCAACTATGTCCAGTAGAGATTAGTCTAAAAATGGATGCTCAAACACTCCAGAAATAAACTTAACCCTCAGAATTTGCTCAACAGCATCATCAATCCGAGACATTGGTATCTCCCCCGTCTCCACCAAGAACACAATATCGTCCAAAATTTCTCAAACCTGTGAGGTATCATAATCTGTAGATTACTCAATGTAGGCAAAACGAACAGATGATTGAGGAATGCATTTCATGTGAACACTCAAATAACCATATACCATGTCCATTCCTGCATTTACTGATTGTGCAATAGCGATAATCCGACCCTCGAGGCTTTTGTGGCTCATAGATCCTGTCAATGCCCTCCTAATCTGAAATGAGAAAACCCTGAAACAGGAGGTTAGACACGTCAAATTCACAGACCAACCTAAGCTTCAATCATTATACAAAATGATGGCAGTAGGCTCGAGTACCTTAAAGCCTAACTTGCCCTTATCCACGTCAAATCGGACCAGATCAAATCCGAATCCAAATCAAACAAGGCAAATTGTAGTTGCTCCCAGTCAAAGTGGCAATCATCATGGGCACGACTACAAAGCAGGAAGCCAACAAAGGTTCAGAAGAGCCCGAACTGTGCGAGGAACTGAAAAGGGATGAGAGAGAGGGATATGCACGCACCCACGGGCATGGGAGCACCGGGGAGAGGAGGCCGGCAAGGTGACGCTGTGTGATAAAGCAGAGTCACGGATGAGTTGATCGTCCGACCCCTGGTTGCTAGATGGAGAAGCCTTCCTCACGCACACCGCACGCCTCGTCAGTCGTTGTCACCACGCAGGGCAGCGCGGGTGCGCATCTGGGGCAGATCACGGGCGGTCGCGGAGACTAACGCACGCCGGCACGCGTAGACTACGCCTGTGTAGAAAGTTGTACGGTGGGAGGCCCGCTGCCGCTTTGTATATTCGTCCATTATGCGCGGTGACTTCAGTGGGGCAGCAGGAGGCGGGCATGGGAGCCTGCGTGGGGAGGAGGAGCGGAGGAAGGAGGGGAGGAGGTGGTGCAGAGACCCGCTGCCAGGCGCCACCAGGAGCCGCGTCCAGGCATCGGAGCCGCCCGCTCCGCTCGCCCTGATGCCGCTCCACCCGCCCCTGCAGCCATGAAGCCGGGCGCCCAGAGGAAGAAGACGACTCAAGGTCGGGCGCCGCCGGGACCTACGGGCGAATGCCGGGACCTGCAGGCGGACGCCGCCGGTGAGCCGCAGCAGGGCGCCCACCGCCGCCGCCCAGCGCACGCACGCAGACCCGTAGGTGGCCGCCGCGGTGAAAGGTCCTAATATGGCTAGAGGGGGTGTGAATAGACTATTTAAAATTCTACAAATCAACTAGCGCAATTTGATTAGTAAGACAAATAGCGTAATGCAAACTTGCTCTACCTCTACGAGGGTTGCAAGCCACCTATCCAACAATTCTAGTTGTAATGATTACTAAACACACAACTTGCTAAGTTACTACTCACTAAGAGCTCTCAATCTTGCTACTCTAAAGAGCTCCACTAGATGAACTTAAAATAACAAAGCAAGCTCTCAATTCTAATTACACTAAAGAGCTTGCCACAACTAGTTTGCAAGAATATAAATGAGTGAGTAGGGTGATTATACCGCCGTGTAGAGGGATGAACCAATCACAAGATGAAGATGAAATCAATCACCGGGAGAATACCAAAGAGCAAGAGACAACCGATTTTCTTCTGAGGTTCACGTGCTTGCCAACACGCTACGTCCCCGTTGTGTCGACCAACACTTGGTGGTTTGGCGGCTAAGAGGTGTTTCACAAACCTCATCCACACGATTGGACACCGTAAGAACCTAGCCACAAGTGAGGTAACTCAATGACACGAGCAATTTACTAGAGTTACCTTTCGGCACTCCGTCGGGGAAGGTACAACTCCCCTCACAATCACCGGAGACGGCCACAAACAATCACCAACTCGTGCCGATCCTCCACCGCTGCACCGAGCCGTCTAGGTGGTGGCAACCACCAAGAGTAACAAGCAAAATCCACAGCACAACACGAATACCAAGTGCCACTAGATGCAATCACTCAAGCAATGCACTTGGATTCTCTCCCAATCTCACAATGATGATGAATCAATGATGGAGATGAGTGGGAGATGTTTGGTTAAGCTCACAAGGTTGCTATGTCAATGAAAATGTGCAAGAGAGTGAGCTTGAGCCGGCCATGGGGCTTAAATAGAAGCCCCCACGAAATACAACCATTGTACCCCTTCACTGGGTACTAATCGAGGTGACCGGACGCTTCGGTCCAGTTGACCAGACGCTGGAACCAGCGTCCGATCGCCCGATGTAAGCCACATGTCATTCTAAGTTAAACCTGAGCCGCTAGATCTCAATGGCTATTAACTGATCAGATGCTCTGGCACAAGTGATCGGACGCTCAGACCCTAGTGTCCGGTCATTTCCAGTAAGCTCCCAAAATCGTCTTTTGCTGACCAGACACGTCTGGTCATGCTTGACCGGACACAGACCTGCGTCTGGTGCTTAACCCTAGTCACTATGCCATTCTACAACACGACCAGACGCAACCCTTTAGCGTTCGGTCGCTGGGTGATCTAGCGTCCGGTTAGTTGACCGACACCAGCATCTTTGCGACCAACTCCATTTCACTTCAAACTTCTTCACCCTTGCTCATGTGTGCCAACCACCAAGTGTATCACCTTGTGCACATGTGTTAGCATATTTTCACAAATATTTTCAAGGGTGTTAGTACTCCACTAGATCCTAAATGCATATGCAATGAACTAGAGCATCTAGTGATACTTTGATAACCGCATTTCGATACGAGTTTCACTCCTCTTAATAGTATGGCTATCTATCCTAAATGTGATCACACTCGCTAAGTGTCTTGATCACCAAAACAAAATGGCTCCTACAATTTTACCTTTGCCTTGAGCCTTTTGTTTTTCTCTTTCTTCTTTTCTAAGTTTAAGCATTTAACCATCACCATGCCATCACCATTGTCATGATCTTCGCCATTGCTTCATCACTTGGAGTAGTGCTACCTATCTCATAATCACTTTAATAAACTAGGTTAGCACTTAGGGTTTCATCAATTAACCAAAACCAAACTAGAGCTTTCAATCTCCCCCTTTTTGGTAATTGATGACAACCCTTTCACAAAGATATAAATTGAGATTTAATTGAATTCACGTTGCTTGCCCAAGCATATCTACCATGTGAAAAAGAGTATGGACAAGTTTCATGAACTCTAAATGGTAGTAATTGCTCTCCTACATATGTGCTAAGAGTTTGGATTGTAGCTTGCACATATGTTTAGATAGGAAATATAAGAGTCAATTTCTACCAAATGATGCTAAGGTATAAGAGATGGACCTTTGAAGCGTGATACCAATCAGAGTGCACCAATATACCATCCTGAGCATCATTAGTAACTAGACATACACAAAAACTAGAGTACCCCGTGAGATCAATATTACATGGAAGGGTCTAGTTTCCATAGAATGAACATAAGTCTAGTTACTTTAGCCTATGCATGCTAGTTTTTCATTTCATCATTCAAACCTATAACTAGCATACACCACACAAGCATGGATATTGAAATTAAGAACTTGTACCATGCAAGCAAATATATGAAATGTTCATTCAAATGTATCATACAATTTTATGAGCTTGCTCCCCCTACTTGTGTGATCAAAATTTTAATTGATCCCTTTCCTTTATCATATCTCTCCCCTTATGTCAAATACTCCTCTATCACTCATATCTTTGTTTCTCTCCCACTTTGTCAACAATTAGCACAAAAGGTGAGCTTGAATTATAGATAGGTTGAGGTGAAACCATGTGAAATGAGGATCATTTTCCCAATTTGGTTCAATCTAGATTACTTGCAAAAGTTATTTAACTCGGTTTGATCCAAGGACAAGCTTCTTCACACCTCCAAATAAGGGTTATCTTGTACCATGTTGAGTTAAACACTTATAGCTCATTTTATAGATCAAACACTAGGTTTACAAACCCACAAACTTGTCATATGGTACCACTAGATTATTTCAAGCAACAAGCAATAGTTGTACCATACAAGCATCAAATTCATTTGATTTTCATGAATGAGCCTATTCAAATGTGAAATATGTCTAGATGCACTAATCATGTCCTTAGCAAGGATGTATGCCATGCCAATCAACTTTTACCTTGGATTGCTTGAAGGAGAGGCATGTCATATAATGGGGGTGCATCAACACATGTTTGAGAAGTCAAGTATGTTCAATTCATTCCTTAGCTTACAAAACCTCTTCTCATCAAGTGGCTTGGTGAATATGTCGGCAAGTTGATCTTCGGTGCCCACACTCTCTATGCAAATGTCCCCATTTTGTTGGTGATCTCTTATGAAGTGATGACAGACATCTATATGATTTGTTCTTGAGTGTTGAACCGGGTTGTTGGTGAGCTTTACGGTACTTTCATTGTCACATAGCAATGACACTTGCTTGAATTTGATCCCAAAGTCACTCAAGGTAGCCTTCATCCAAAGTAATTGAGCACAATAATTACCGGCCAAAATGTACTCCGCTTCGGTGGTTGAAAGTGTTACACTATTTTGCTTCTTTGATGACCAAGACACAAGTGATCTTCCCAATAGTTTACATGTGCCCGATGTGCTATTTCTCTCAACTTTGCATCCCACATAATCGGAGTCTGAATATCCAATCAACTCAAATCTTGCTCCTTTGGGATACCATAATCCAACATGTTGTGTATGCTTCAAGTACCTCAATATTCTTTTTGTTGCCTTCAAATGACTTTCTCTTGGTGAGGCTAGAAATCTAGCACACATACATACACTAAACATCACATCCGGCCTTGATGCGGTCACATAGAGTAGGCTTCCAATCATAGACTGATACATCTTTTGATCCACCATGTTGCCACTAGCATCACTATCCAAGCTTCCACTTATCCCCATTGGTGTACTAATAGCTTTAGCATCATCCATTTCAAACTTCTTGAGCAAGTCCTTGATATAATTGCCTTGACTCACAAATGTGCCATTCTTTATTTGCTTGATTTGAAGACCAAGGAAGTAACTAAGCTCTCCAATCATAGACATCTCAAACTCACTTGCCATCATCTTGCCAAACTCCTCACAAAATTCTTGATTTGTTGATCCAAAGATGATATCATCAACATAGATTTGCATTACAAACAAGTCATTTCCAAGCTTCTTGGTGAAGAGAGTGGTGTCAACCTTTCCCATCTTAAATCCCTTAGAGAGTAGGAAATCCCTTAATCTCTCATACCATGCTCTAGGTGCTTGTTTCAATCCATACAAAGCCTTTCTCAACTTGTACACATGGTTGGGTTTCTTTTCATCCTCAAAACTAGAAGGTTGCTCAACATACATAAGCTCATTGATGTACCCATTTAGAAATGCACTTTTCACATCCATTTGGTATAACTTGATGTTGTGGGCACAAGCATAAGCTAGCAAGATCCTAATTGCTTTCAATCTTGCAACCGAGGCATATGTTTCTCCAAAGTTAAGACCTTCAACTTGAGTGTAACATTGAGTCACTAATCTTGCTTTGTTCCTTATTACTATCCCATCTTGATCTTGCTTGTTCCGAAAGACCCACTTGGTTCCAATCACATTATGATCCTTAGGCCTCTCAACTAAATCTCATACTTGGTTTCTTGTGAAGTTGTTTAGCTCTTTATGCATAGCATTAACCCAATCAACATCCCTCAAAGCTTCATCTATCTTCTTAGGTTCAATGGATGATACAAATGAGAAATGCTCACAAAATAAAGCCAACTTTGATCTAGTTTGCACACCTCTTGAAATATCACCAACGATAGTGTCCAATGGATGATCTCTTGCAACATTGGTTGGTTGAAGCACTTGCACTTGATTACTAGCATTTGATTGATCACTTGGTTGAGATGATGAACTAGCCATTTGTTGATCTTACACATTTCCATCACTAGTGCTTGCTTGGATTTGATCATGAGAACCACTAGCTTGCACATTTGAGTTAGAGAGTACTTGACTCTTGTCATCTTCAACATCAATCACCACTCTAGGCCTTAACTCACCAATGTCCATGTTCTTCATTGCATTGACCAATTGAGTGTCTCTTACATCATCTAGATTCTCATCTTCCTCTTGGGAACCATTTGTTTCATCAAACTCCACATCATGAACCTCTTTAAGAGCACCACTAGTCAAATTCCAAACTCTATAAGCCTTGCTAGTAGTGGAGTAACCAAGCAAGAAACCTTCATCACATTTCTTTTCAAACTTGCTCAATCTAGTGCCTTTCTTCAATATGTAGCATTTACATCCAAATACCCAAAAGTATGCTATGTTTGGCTTTCTTCCATTCAAAAGCTCATAAGGTGTCTTCTCCATCATGGGGTGACAATAGAGTCGGTTGCTATAATAGCAAGCCGTGTTGATTGCTTCGGTCCAAAATGAATGACTCACATTGTACTCACTCAACATTGATCTTGCCATATCAGTTAAGGTTATATTCTTCCTTTCAACTAGCCCATTTGATTGAGGAGTATACTTGGTCGAGAATTGATGTCTAATTCCAAATTCATCACATAACTCATCAATTCTAGTATTCTTGAACTCACTTCCATTGTCACTTCTAACTTTCTTGATTGTTGTTTCAAACTCATTGTGAATACCCTTGACAAAAGATTTGAATGTTGCAAACACATCACTCTTGTCAACAAGAAAGAATACATATATGTATCTAGTGAAATCATCCACAATCACAAATCCATATTTATTTCCTCCAATGCTAGTGTATGTGGTTGGTCCAAACAAGTCCAT
>NW_027098475.1:0-60000 GCF_019320115.1 Miscanthus floridulus | reverse complement strand
ACACCCTTTCAAGTGTGCTAGATGAAGCTAGCAAGGCAATGGAAGCCTAGCACAAGTTTAGGTTGCGTGCCCGCAAGTATCGCCGTAGGGCGAATGCATGTGGGAGAGCTCAGCAAGAAGTTGAGGAGATTCGCGGTATTGCAAATTATCGTCTACAACAGTGGGGCCAAACAGCACGCGAGAGAGATGAGCTTCATAACCAGCTGATGAACCTCACTATTGAGAGAGATGAGGCTGCACAAGAATTGGATCGTGTGACCCGTCATAGAGATGCAGCTTTGGAGTTAGCAGGAGAAAGACGTCAGGGTTGGATTTTGGCTAACCACAATGCCTTTCAAAGGGAGCAAGCACTACAAGAACAGCTTGAAGAGCTTTAGGTTGAGCACCATCAACTGCACAACCGTCTATTTCCTATTCCTCGTCCCATACCAAGGTATCCAAATGTGGGTGGACCTCAAGTGATTGAGGCCGATGAGAAAGAAGAGGACATGCAGATGGATGACAATGCAGCTAAGCCTACAAATGAAGAAGAAGAGGAAGACCCAGAAGAAGTCCAAGGTGTCTCCGATGTGGACAGCGATCACTTTGACGAGTAGTTCGTTAGCAAGTCTCACTAGTTAAGCTTTTGCAGTCATTGATGTAATGAACTTAAGTACGAAGATTGATGTTGGATGTACCTTTTTAAATTTGAACTCAGCATGTAATGTACTTTAATTCGCTCCCTTCGAGATGCGTATCATAATGGTTAAGTTTAAAACTTGTCATGTGGAATGCACTGCGTATGGCGCTAGTAATCTACTTGATGATGTGGTGATTGGAGAATGAATTATTGCCTCTATTTATGGTATGAAGTTTTCATTCTCATCAGTAAATTCAGTTTGGCACAATTACATTGTTCCTCTCTAATGTGCTAACATCATCAATAATTACTGGTTGCACATTGTGTAGATGCCTCATACTCGTTCCACCAGTGCGGGTGATGATGATGATGATCTTCCACCGCCACCACCACCCACACCAATGGAATTGATAGCAATGCTTGTGGAAGGACAGCGCACTATGGCCGAGGCCCTCCGTACGATTGCGAATCGGGATGGCCGTGGTCTACGCTAAGGACCGGAACCAAATCAATACAGTGATTTCAAGGATTTCCTTGACACGAAACCCCCGATCTTCAAGGAGGCTGAGGAGCCTCTACAAGCTGATGAGTGGTTGAATACTCTCGAGTAGAAGTTCTGTCTGCTCCGCTTGACTGAGGTGCTGAAGACTGAGTACACATCTCACCAACTGCATGGGCCAGCTGGCATTTGGTGGAGTCATCATCGGTCCACTATGCCCGCTAATGCCCAAATCACTTGAGATCAGTTCAAGTCTGCTTTCAGAGGAAATTACATTCCTCCTGGTCTCATGGCAATCAAGCATACAGAGTTCATAAAGCTGACCCAGGGGAACAAGAGCTTGAATGAATACCTGCAGGCTTTCAACAACCTTGCAAGGTATGCTACCGAGTTTGTGGACACCGATGCCAAGAAGATTGCTAGCTTCAAGCGGGGACTTAGCCCCAAATTGATGAAGACCATGGGAAATTGCAAGTGTGCTCAGTTTAATGAATTTGTGAGTGATGCCTTATCGTAAGAGAACAACAATGCAGTGTATGCTGCTTCGAAAAGTCATAAGCAGGCCTATGAGGTAGGTGCCTCCCAATCTAAGGCTCCTGTCGCACCGAGGGCTCCATTCTGTCCTCAGCATCAGCCGCTAAGTTCCGCCCACCGTTGAAGAAGAATCCTGCCAAGACTGGGTTTCACAAGGCGTTTACAGTTGCTCTTCCCAAGGGCACTACCATTCAGGGCAGTTCCAATGTGCCACCAAGCAACATGCCATGCTGGAATTGCAACAAGCCAGGCCACTGGTTGAGGAAGTGTCCTTACCCTAAGAAGAACAACTACCAAGGTGGCCATCAGGGGCAAGTGAATCACACTAATATTACTAAGATTCCTTCAGGAGAGGTAGTGATTGCTGGTAAGTTTTTGATTGATCAACACCCATGGTTGTACTATTTGATTTAGGTGCTTCGCATTCCTTTATTAGTCCAGCATTTGCATCCAAGTTTATGCAGAAACATATACTATTGAGGGTGAGGGTTATTGTATTAGGACTGCTAGTGGTATTATCCCAACCAAGCTGGTAGTTGGGGACGTACAATTTGAGATAGAGGGGCGAAGTTATCAGGTTGATCTGGTAGTTTTACCGAGGCTAGGTATCGATGTGATATTGGGAATAAATTGGATGAGCCATCATGGAGTGCTTATTGATACATTGACTAGAGTAGTCATGCTCAGAGATCCTGGTAATCAGGAAGGTTTTCTAGTACAGTTACCCCGTGACATCAATCTTTCTTGCATGACCAATGCGGTGCAAGCAAAGTCTCTGGTAGATATCAATGTCGTGTGTGACTTTCTAAATGTTTTTCCCAATGATTTGCCTGGATTGCCCTGGATCGGGAAGTGGAGTTCAAGATAGAGTTGCTTCCTGGCACAGCTCCCATCTCTAGAAGGCCATATAGAATGCCTCCCAATGAACTAGCCAAACTTAAGACCCGGTTGAATGAACTTCTAAAGAAAGGCCTTATCTATCCTAGTTCATCTTTGTGGGGTTGCCCAGCTATCTTTGTGAAGAAGAAGGATCAATCCCTATGCATGTGTGTAGATTATAGACCCTTGAATGTAGTTACAATCAAGAATAAGTACCCTCTGCCATGCATAGATATCTTATTTGATCAGTTGTCTAAAGCAAAAGTCTTTTCCAAGATTGATTTGAGATCTGGGTATCATCAAATCAAAATTTGGCCTGAGGATGTCCCAAAAACTGCATTCTCTACAAGATATGGTCTGTATGAGTACCTTGTTATGTCTTTTGGATTGACCAATGCCCCCGCACATTTTATGTATCTGATGAATTCGGTGTTTATGCCTGAGTTGGACAAATTTGTGGTGGTATTTATAGATGATATCCTGGTCTATTCTAAGAATGAAGAAGATCATATTGAACATTTGCGGGTGGTTCTCACTAGATTGTGGAAACATCAGCTATATGCAAAGTTTAGCAAATGTGAATTTTGGCTTCGTGAGGTACCTTTTCTTGGGAACGTGTTGTCCGATGGTGGAATTATGGTTGATCCCACCAAGGTGCAAGAAGTGTTGAACTGGAAGGCTCCAATCTCGGTGCACGAGGTTTGAAGTTTTCTGGGGATGGCTGGCTATTATCGTCGCTTCATCCCGGATTTCTCTAAAATAGCCAAGCCTATGACTCGGTTGCTGCAAAAAGATATAAAGTTTGTCTAGACTCCCGAGTGTGATGCGGCTTTCCATACCCTGCGAACTCTTCTAATGTCGGCTTCGGTTTTGGCACAACCGGATATCGAGAAACCTTTTGATGTGTTCTACGATGCATCAGGTATTGGGTTAGGAGGTGTTCTTATGCAAGAGGATAGAGTCATTGCTTATACCTCTCGCCAACTTCGAAAGCATGAAGTGAATTATCGAACGCATGACTTGGAACTCGCTGCTGTTGTTCATGCTTTGAAGGCCTAGAGACATTATTTGCTTGGCAATGTGTGCAACATCTACACTGATCATAAAAGTCTCAAGTACATCTTCACTCAACCAGAGTTGAATATGCATCAGAGAAGATAGCTTGAGTTGATCAAGGATTATAACCTCCAAGTGCACTATCACCCTGGCAAGGCAAACGTCGTAGCCGATGCCTTAAGCAGGAAATCTCATTACCACTCATTGATTGAGAGTGATGTCCAATTGTCAAAGCTCCTTCATCCTACAGTCCTTCACAACATCACTGTCAGTTGTACTCTACAGAGTCGAATTATCGAGCTACAAAAGATAGATGCCATTGTGTTTCACATCAAGTGCAAGATGAAAGAGCAAGAAACCAAACATTTTTTAGTAGATGAGGATGGCATGTTATGGTTCAAGGATAGGCTGGTAGTTCTGAAGGATAGAGAGCTTAGAAATCAAATCATATCCGAAGCCCATTCCTCTAAATTATCTATTCATCCTGGTAGTAGCAAAATGTATCATGATTTGAAGCCTCGATTTTGGTGGACCAAAATGAAGAAAGAGATAGCCGCTTATGTGGCTAGGTGTGACACTTGTTGTCGAGTCAAGGCTGTGCACATGAAAGCTAGATTACTTCAGCCACTCTCTATTCTAGGTTGGAAATGGGAGGAGATCAGTATGGATTTTATTGTTGGACTCCCTACCACTCAGAGGAATTTTAACTCTATTTGGGTGATTGTAGACCGACTGACCAAGTCTGCACACTTCATTCCTGTCAGCATAGATTTCCGTCCAACCGACTATGAGGAGTTGTACTTCAACCAGATAGTCCAACTTCATGGGATCCCTCATAATATTGTCTCGGATAGAGGACCATAGTTCACTGCTCGCTTTTGGGAGCACTTACACGAATTGTTAGGAACTAAGCTAGTAAGAAGTTCTGCCTATCATCCACAAACCAATGGGCAAACTGAACGAGTGAATCAAATCTTAGAAGATATGTTGAGAGCATGTGTCATCTCGGCTAAGGGCTCATGGGAAAAATGGTTGCCCCTAGCTGAATTCTCGTACAATAATAGTTATCAAGAGAGCATCAAGATGGCACTGTTTGAAGCTTTGTATGGCCAGAAGTGTAGAACCCCGTTGAACTAGGTAGAAGCCGGTGAAAGGAGATATTATGGAATTGATTTTGTTCAAGAAGCTGAAGAACAAGTCCGTACTATCCAAACCCACATGGCCGCAGCTCAAGCTCGGTAGAAAAGTTATGCTGATCGATGTAGAAAACCTATTGAGTTCGAAGTTGGAGACTTCATTTATCTGGAAGTCTCACCTATGAAGAGTGTCCAGCGCTTTGGTGTAAAGCGAAAGCTTGCGCCGAGATATGTTGGTCCATTTGAAATCATTGGACAAAGTGGTAAGGTGGCGTACAAGATTCAATTACTTCCTGAGATGAATGCTATCTTCAATGTCTTTCATGTATCCTAATTGAAGAAATGTCTTCGTGTCCCTGAAGAGAGAGTTCCATTGGGGGATATCGAGTTAAAATCAGATTTGACCTTTGAAGAAAAGCCAGTCCGAGTGATTGACACTCGTGAGCGAGTGACTCAAAGTCGAGTGGTCAAGTTTTACAAAGTCATGTGGAGTAATCAGGGTAGTGAACGTGATGCAACGTGGGAAAGGGAAGATTATTTGAGGGATGGTTATAAGGAATTCTATCAATAATGGTACGCTTTTCAAATCTTGGGATGAGATTTTTATAAGGGGGGAGGGCTGTAACACCCTAGGTGTTTGCCTTCCACATTTGCACTTGCATTTCATGAACATGAGTATCATTCATTCATTCATAAGCTTATATCACATGAAACATGAGTTTGAAACATGGCAACATGTTGCATGTTTCATGTGTGTTGTTTCTTGTATGAAATGAAAAGTGTGCAACATGTGCAACTCACTTTGGTGAAATATGGTTAGTTAATACTATGCAACAAGATCATGAAACATGTGAAACATGACTATGAAACAGTTGTAACATTTCATGTGTTTTTCATTGTTCAATACATACAATGCTTGATTCTTGTGTGACCAAGGTGTGGTGAGGCTAATAGTTCTTTTAAACAACTTAGTGACACCTAGAATGTCATTTGGAACATTGTTCATATTGATCATGTTGCCTAAATAGGGTTTCAAAAAGTGGTTTGACTTGTTTTGACCCCTAAACCCTTCTGTTTGACTATTTAAAAAGTGTAGCTTAGGATGTTTGCATGTCTGAGCAACCTAAAGCAAAGTTGTAGCAAATTTTATAAGGAACAAACTTTGTTTAGGAGCCAAGTCATGAAAATGTGCACAACATGCTCAAAAATGGCCCACAAGTCAGAATTTAAAGCCGATTCAACATCTGAAAATAATTCTAAGTGTTATAACTAGATTTCAGTTTCATGTACCCTAGTTTAGAGCTCTGTAGTTTGCAAACAAAGCCAAACCAGCTCGAGCTCCAATTGTAAAAATTGTAGTTCACATGTAGATGTTCAACTTTGTCAATTGTACCCTGAGCTATATCATCATGGATTAGGAGCTAATCACTATCAAACTTCGCCTGTCAGTCGGTTGATGGATCACTAAATCAAAGTTGCAGGCAAGCTATAGTGCTGACCGTTTTCAAAAAAATGTCCGACGCGTGGCGCCACCCGTTGTCGGCCGTCTGACCATGCGGACACGTGCCATGGCCGCCTTGGCGCTGTTGGCCATGATGTGAACACCCCCACATGCCTGCCGACTGGCTCACAGTCTGTTTTTCATTTCCTTCGCCTTCACCCATGAGCAGCAACAGAGCAGCCGCTCCGCTATTGCTGCCGAGGAGCTTCGCCATCGCCTAGCTTGCTCGCCATTGCAAAAACATGAACTACGTCTTCACCATAGCTCCGCCGTGTCCTCCTCTACCTCCTCCACCTCTCAGCTGTGCCAATTGGGTCTTGGTAAGGGCGCATTTGCCATTTTCCACCACCGCCGCCATGACGGGGTCTCGCCGGAGTTGGAGCTCCACGCGGCCAACTACCACCGAGGCTTTCCTGTCCCCTTTTCTTTGTGTGGGTAGCATGGTAGTGACCTCCTGAAGCTCATACTGAACTCGGTTGAGCCAGCCATGGCTTGCCGTCGCCGGCAGCTCGTGCCGGAGCTTTGCCGAGCCACCATCACTGGCGACGAGCCCCCTCCGCTAGGTCTTAGGTCGTGCCACTTGCACCAATCTATTCCTCTCCTCACGCAGAGCAAGTAGGTAGCCATGGTGTCGTCGGAATCCTCACCATCGGCGAGCAAGACCACCACCGCGCCATCAAACGCCGCCTCCCCTATTCTGTCTCACTGACAAGCGGGTCCGGCTGACAACCGGGTCCCACACGTCAGTGACTGCTTGTTCCAAAGGATAGTTCAAATTTCTAGTTTTGAATGCTATTTTGTAAATTTTGTAACTCCAAATGTGTAGATCCAAATGGTGTGATTCAAATTTTGTTAGACTCACAGTGAGGTCTAGTATTTAAGAAAAATATGTCTTGAGCACATGATGTAGAAATTTTGGATGAATTAAATAGGAACTTGAAAGGTGTTTTTGAATGCATGCAAACTTGTTTAAATCATATCTTGAGTTTCTGTAATCCAAAAATTATAAAATTTTGTGGGTAAGCTAGTCTTGCTTAGTAGAAGCTCTGGTTTAAATTTGAGAGTC
Organism: Miscanthus floridulus; assembly: GCF_019320115.1. Classification (NCBI taxonomy): domain Eukaryota; kingdom Viridiplantae; phylum Streptophyta; class Magnoliopsida; order Poales; family Poaceae; genus Miscanthus; species Miscanthus floridulus. The sequence continues at coordinate 52,710 of NW_027098475.1, read as the reverse complement.
ATTGCATGTATAGTTTTTGAGTTATAGATTTTCCTTTTATCATTGATGGATACTTGTATGAATTTTTGAAAATTATCTAGGAATCCTATGACCATGAAACTTGGTGGGTAGTATCTTAGTAGCTTAAAGATGAAAGGAAAAATATGAAATCTGTTGCTTGACACTTTTCACTAAGGTTTCCTAATTATGTCATTTTAAGCCATTATGCCTTACCATTTTTGTGTAGGCTGTTATACTTACTCAAATGGTGTGAAATTTTTATGGTAGTCTACTTAGAGCATGTAGTATCTACTATAATTTTGGTAGATTTAATGGTGTAGTTTTCATATATGTTTACCATTTCCTCTAATTAATTAAATAAATTAAGAAAGGTATTAAAAGAAATGTTTTGGGGATGAACACTCTACTTTCTGGTGTTCTTGTGATATGAGTGATATGTGAGTAGAGTTAGTTTTGTCCAATTATGTGTTTACATCATAGATTATTAATTATTTCGTTTGCATTATGTCCCTCTGGATAGATCTGGGGACTTTAGAAAGTTCCCCATGATATTTTGGTTTTCTGTGAATGTGATGAATACAAGAGTTGTAGATAATTTATATATCTAGCTCCTATCAAACTTTGAGGGCATTTGACCCAGTAGTTTAGAAACTACAGCTGTTTAAAGTTAGGTTCCAGTTTTGCTTACTCTCTGTCTTGTGATGACAGAGTTCTGTTGATCAAAGAATTCGACTTGGTAAAGTGTTGAATCATGCTTTTAGGTCTGAAAATGAATTCTAGAAAATTTCATAAGCTTTCTAGATTGTCTTGTTGCATGTCATTTGGATTTATAAATCTCCAGTTATGGCTAGTTTACTGTACCGCTACATAGTCTTCATTTTGCTGAAACACAAATGCTTAAGTGTATGCTTGATGCAATGTTCCTATTGTTTGTTTAGGGGTTAGCCTAACTTGAGAATATGCTTAGGTGCAAGTGCTAGGTCATTAACTGAAGATGAGCAATTATACATTAGGTTGTATAAACTTGGTAAGTGAAAGTGATTTGAATAGGGCTTAAGTTGGAATATGCAAACTACAGCGAACATGTGCATTCCCCGAGCATCTCGGACATTCGTTCATGTGCATCCATGATATTTATCTTGCGCATTCATGCAATAGGTGTGCCGGAGGGAGTGACATTGCTGGAGTTTGAGGGAGCCAACCAGGAGGAGGAGCCCGAGGTGCAGGAAGCCGACGAAGCAGTCGCCGTGGAGGAGTTGCCCGAGTGCCCTGACCACTAGCCTTCCTCATTCCTGAAAGGCAAGCCTCGGAGCATATTAAGCCTCCCATGTTTTTACAAATACATTGAGTATCTTTTATTGCTGATGATGCATTAAGTATAGGAATTGGTTGGAACCGATTGCTGCATTATATATCCTTCCTTGTCCAGATATCGCACTGGAATCCTATTTAAGTTCAGGACGGGTTAAATGCTTAGTCATGCTTTGTGCGGTAGAAGTCAGGTGATTTCCTGTCACCTGTGAGCTTTAGGATGAGGTGGATCATGGTTGGCTATATTTGCTATCATGGAAAAGAACCATGTGAATAATGAATTAAGACCGGGCGGGGTCTTGTGTAGGTTTGAACATAGTGACTCCATCTGAGTCATTTAAGGACCGATACGCTGTACGTCCTTATGTCATGTTGAACGCAGCCTAACACTTAGCTGGCCGGATAAGTCGTTCCGACCGCGAAGCCTAGTAGCTCGGTTCAGGCCAGGGACACGAGCAGGGGTCCATAATCTGGATGGAAGTAAGGATGTGCAGGGAACCATTGGCATAAGCCCAAGGGTGGGTTAAGTCACCAAGCACTCATGGCAGAGTGGTTCTCTGATTTTGTGGCACTATTCGGACTCGCGACTTCTGAATTGTACCAACGGTGACTTGTTTGCGACCCTGACAGGGGAAGCAGGGTTTGTGTTAGGAATACCCCTCCAGCTGGATAGGAATCGATTCGAATCGTCGTCTCTCTTGGATAGTGAGAACTTGACTTAGCAGCGGCAACATAGATTCAATTAATTTACGATATGGTTAAATAGATGATGATGATAAGGTTGCCACAATGAATACCTGATATGGTTATTAATGTTTGCACCCTAATAAAATGATTGCTTAGTACAGGTGCTAATATAGTTGACAGGTTAATGGCTAAAAGTCACTGCTAGTTCAGGTTAAGAGTTGATCATTATTACTTATGCTTTTCTACAAAAAGAAAGTGTCAGCTAGATCCACTACAATAAGCTATGCATAATCCTTGGTGTCATTTGTTTGATTTTCGATGGGTAAGTCTAGCTGAGTACATTCCCATACTTAGGGTTTATTCCCTCTTGTTGCAGATGACCTTCTATATCAGGGATTCTGTAAGTATTGTCTCCACCCGGCGGGTGATGAAGACTAGATCATGGGCATGATCTTTGTTCTCTTATCTAAATGCTTTTGCGGGCTATGACCAGCAAACCAGTATGTGTATTTGAACTCAGGGGTGTAAGTTAAACTATTTGCTTCCGCATGTTTTACAAGACTTGTTTTGTAATAACGATGACTCTGTGATGATGTAATCTATTTGTGAACATCTGTGAAATGTTGTAACGTACGGTATGTTATGTTGAATTACTGTGATCTTGGTTGTATGCAAGTTGGATTGAAATCCTTCGAGATTTCAGTTGACTACTGGGTTTATATGGGCTCAAGTTCGAGAATTTGATCGTTTCGACGATTGTTTTTGTACTTGTGCTCTTATAAATTGGTCGGTTCTGTGACAACTAGTGAGCCCAGTGACAGTTGTGATGATGACTACCAGGCCATTCCTCAAATGCCTCAATGATGAAATGATGCTGAGGCCGGTAGCTCCAGTTCAGCACCACCTACCCCACAGATAGACCCCTCTCTTCTTGCTATACTTGAGCAGATGAGGCAGGACTAGGCATGGCAGGCTCAGGAGATAGCTGCTACATTTGCTGAATTCTAGACTCGGTAGGATGAGTTCCAGTGATAGCAGCTAGCTATTCAGCAGTAGACATAGGCTCTACAGTAGCAGTAGTAGGCCATGCATTAGCAGTAGATCCTCATGCAGCAGTAGCTTCTCGGATTCATGCAGCATGTAGTGATAGTGATTGGGGGCCCACCGCCATAGGCTTCGCCCTAGCTTGGTTAGCCTGCCACCACTTCGATGACTCCAGTGTTATAGCCTAGTGGGCTTCAGAGTCAGGGACAACCACCAGCATAGTATGCTTCACCGACAGAGCAGGTGTCCTAGTGATTCGCTTTGCTTGTGATAGCCCCATAGTTCACACCTCTTCAGACGGGCTTCACACCGGCATAGACATCATCGCTGCTAGTGCCAAACACTTCAGTCTCTAGGAGTCTTGGAGCCTCCTTCAATGAGTTGATAGGGTAGCCTACTCCACCATACCTACATGTTCTAGGTCCTTCTACAGCTGCACCAATCACAGCGACTACAGAGACGCTCCCCTCCTTAGTGGCTTCATCAGAGCCAGCTACTTCAGTCATACCAGCACAGCCCACAGCAGCACTAGTTCCTGATCCAACCCAAACTGCTTTAGCCTCACTTCTAGCTATAGAGGGTCAGATAGCTCAGAGCTCAGGATCAAATGATGATGGTACCCAGTTTCACCTCGCTCCTCGTACCTCAGCGCTCGGCTCGTCCACTGCAGCCCCGCCGATCGACCCTTAGGTTTTGGTGTTTGACGCCAAAGGGGGAGAGGGTTTGAGTATGTTAGCCTTAGGGGGAGTGACATATCTAGGGGGAGCTTAGTTATTATATTAGCTTATCTATTACATTTGGAATTTTTATGTGTGTGATACATTATGCATTCATGTTTACTACTATATTTATGTGATAGTGATATCTACGTGATCGTGATATATGACATGTGTGCTCTCTACTGTGAATTATTTATATGTTATGTCACTTGTGCTATGCTCATTTGCCTTTGCTTCCGTGTTTTACTCCGATGCAAATGAGCTTCATTACTTGTACTCATGCTTATTTCATATCTTTTGAGTACATCATGTTGGCTTGGGTCATATAAGCTTACCTAACACTTTTGTTCTTCTTGCCAAAAGCTTATATGAACCAAGCATGTTAAAAAATCTCATCTCTTTTACATAATCGAGGTAGTATTATCATCAATCACCAAAAAGAGGGAGATTAAAAGCATCTATGCCTCTAGTTGGGTTTCGGTGATTAATGATAATACGTGATTACTATGACTAACGTGTGTTTTGCAGAAACAATTAAGTTAGGTCACGGTAATGGAGATCGAATGGGCAATCAAGGTTGTCATGCCCCTATGATGGAAATCATTTTGGTTTTCAAAGGATGGACAACAAGGTTAAGGATGGACTAGTTCTAAGTGTTGATTAGAGTTGGAGAGACACTTAGAGTAGTTTAGGACTTTGTTTTTCCTTTGGCCGTACTATTAAGGGGGGCATGAATGGGTAGCTTGACCTATGTGAGTCTAGTGAGTTAGGTGTGGCGCACACTTATTAAAACTAGCACTAGGTAGCTCCATAATAGCCCTTTGACCCAATGGAGCAAACTTCATTCACATATGATCAAGAGTTGGAAGTGAATGGAGGGTCAAATACTGATCGGACGTTGGCTTCGGTGTGATCGGATGCTGGCTTAGGGTCCGGTCAGTTCATTTGACCAAGGTGAAAATGTTTGGAAGTGACCGGACACTGCGAGGTCAAGTCATCGGACGCTGGAGGCTAGCATTCGGTTGACTCCAGTAAGGTCCTAGAGAGGGAGAATCCTAATCGGACGCATCCGGTTAATGCTGATTGGACGCTGATCAGGTTTCGGCTACTGACCAGACACTGCTCAGCAAGTGACCAGACGTTGGGGGTCTAGCGTTCGATCGACATTAGTAAGGTTCCAGTGAGGGGAAAATGTGACTGGACGCATCCAATCAGTGCTGATCGGACGCTGGCCAGCGTCCGGTCAACACTTAACCACTGGAGTTCGGGGTGTACTGACCGGAGCGTCCGGTCAACATGACTGGAGCGTCCGGTCACCTAGCAGAGGCACATAACGGTTCATTTTTTAGTTGGTGTTATAAATACAACCTCCGCTCGTGTGTGTGGGTACCAAGAAGAGCAAGGTCCTAGTGAGGTGATTGAGATTTGAGAATCCCAAAGAGAGCCCTCATTAGTGAAGATCAAGAGTAGCAAAGTGTGCATCCACCCTTCTCATTAGGCTTGTCGTGGTCAAGTGAGAGTTCGTGCTTATTACTCTTGGTGATTGCCATCACCTAGACGGCTTGGTAGTGATTGGGAGCTTGGTGATCATCCGAAGAGCTTGTGGATGACCCAATTCAAGTTATGAGCGGTTGTGGGTGATTCACTATGACGGAGTATCAAAGAATCAACCCGTAGAGAGCACTTGATCCTTGCGGATCAAGGGGGAGCTACACCCTTGCGTGGGTGCTCCAACGAGGACTAGTGGGGAGTGGTGACTCTCCGATACCTCAGCAAAATATCGTCGTGTTCCTCCTTCTCTATTTACTTTGAGCATTTACTTTGAGCAATTCAATTCTTGTCTTTACATTCATAGAATTGCCATGCTAGAGTAGGATTGGAACTTAGGTTGTAAGTCTTTTGTGTGGTAGAACAATTAGAAATACTTTCTAGGCATAAGGGGTTAATTGGGCTAACCATAGGATTTAATTATTGCAAAGAAATTTAGAATTAGCCCAATTCACCCCCCCCCTCTTGGGCATCTTGATCCTTTCACTCTAGAATCAAATAAAACAACTATGAGGTGTTGGTTCACAAGAAACATACCCTCAGTAACAACTTCACCTGAAAGGATCTCTTCTAGGGTGGTATAGTACATATGTCCCTAACGTGCATTTGGATTACCCTGCTTCTGGTTGTTGTTCTTCTTGGGATAGGGGCAATTCCTTGACCAATGGCCAGTCTTGTTGTAGTTCCAGCATGGCATACTGCTAGGTGGAACACTAGAGCTTCATTGTCCTATGCTACCCTTTGGTAGGGCAACAGAAAAGGCCTTGCGATACACTTTTGGGGCCTGACTGGTCTATACCTTCTTCTGAGGTGGTCTATATTTTGGAGCAGGTGGGCGAAACTAAGGTCTCGTGGGAATAGGAGCTTTTGGCTGAGATGCACCTACTTCATAAGCTCTCTTACGACTCTTAGATGCTGAGTAGATGTTGTTCTGGTTCTCTTGAGTTAGAGCATCACTAACAAACTCATTGAAAGTGGCACATTTGCTGTTAGCTAGGGTCTTCATCAGCTTTGGACTAAGCCCTCTCTTGAAACTAGCAATCTTCTTTGCATCAGTATCCACAAACTCTATGGCATACATTGACAAATTGTTAAAGGCATGTAGGTACTCAGTTAGGCTCTTGGTACCCTGCGTCAGCCTCCTGAATTATGTATGTTTCATACTCATAAGACCTAGGGGAATATAATGTCCCCTAAATGCAGCCTTAAACTGGTTCCAGGTAATTTGAGCATCCTCAGGCAAAGTGGATCGATGATGACTCCACCAAGTACCTGCAGGCCCCTATAGCTAGTGTGATGCATACTCTACCTTCAGGTGTTATGTGACCCTTAAGTGATAGAACTTATGTCCAATTGTATTCAGCCATTCATCTGCCTATAATGGCTTCTCTACTTCCTTAAAAATAGGAGGCTTGGTGTCAAGAAAGTCCTTAAAAGTGCTAAACTGATAAGGTTCAGGTCCTTGGTGTTGGTCCTTCCTCGTCCATGGCCAGCATTCTGCACAAGACCACGCAACACTTCTCCCATGGACCATTGGGTCTCCATGAGTTGGGCCATCATCTCCACTGGCATGGGATGCGGTGGTGGTGGGAGGTCCTCATTGCCATTGCCATGGGAACCACTACCACCTGCATCATCTCCACCAGCTCCCCTACGAGTGCGCGTCATCTGCAAAATTGCAATCACAAGTAATTATTTGATGATGCTAGAAAAATTGTAGAGGAATTATATAATTATGTCAAATTGAATTTACTGGAGAGAATTTAACATTCATACAATAAAACAGAGGTATAATAATTCATTTCCACAACACAACATCACCAATTATATTACTTAGCGATCACGCAATGCATTCCCATACATGCCAAATACTTGTCAGCACACAAATTGGACATTTATGAAGGTTCAGCAACAACATAGATTAAGCATGCAAGGTTTCGAGATTACACCAAAGGGGTACATCATGAGATCGAAACCTATATTATGAGTTCATTACATAAAAGATCGAAGATAGAGAGCTAACGCATCTAGCTAGATACTATTGCTAAGCTACTCCTTAGGGTGGTCACTGTCGATGTCGGATACACCATCACCATGGTTGCCCTCCAAAGGCTCGACCTCTTCCTTAGGATCATCCTCGGTGTCCACCTCCATGCCATCATCCTCAGCAATCAATACATTGTGATCTTCTTCTTCCACCGCTGGAGCTAGAAGAAGAATTGAGTTCACCATGTTGTTGAGACGATGAACATCCAGCTTGAGCTCCTCAATCTGACGCATGTGTTCCAGCTCTCTATGATCAAAATCCATTGCCTGCCTAGCAGTCTAAAACACAGTCTGAATTCTAGCTACCTCCCTAGTCTTAGCAAGGCGAATGACCTCACCCCTCTCAGCACGGACGTCCTATAACTCTGCCCTAGCCGCATCTCTTTCGGCAACATCATTTACCAACTGAACCTGGCGAGCTTCTAAAGTTGTAATAGCATTATTAGTTTCTCGTTGAGCCTCTCTAGTTGCCCTTCATGCCTGCGCACATGCCCTCACAGCTGGCATTGCGCGGCCTATGCTCGTTGGAGCTCTAGCATGCAGCTGACATAGCTGTCTTGGCGGGAGTAGAACATCTTCAAGACAGCAAACATAGCATTCATAGCAGTACTAGAGCTCTCTGCTCGCTCATCATGGTCTCTTACCAGTGCATTACCACCCAGCTACATCCAAGCTATCATCGACGGATCCACCCAGGGAAAGGTTTCGGCTGGGCCATTGACAAGCTCGTCACCAAACTCCTTACAGATCTCACTCAGTGCCTCCAAAGCTACCACTTAGGCACCTTCCCAAGGAGACTGCTCATCTAACTCAATACTCCAACCCTGCACTGTGGATTATTTGCACGGGCCAGAATGGTCACCCGTACATCACACCACAGCTGCCACTCCCTCTAGAAGTAGCAGGGTGGCTTAGCATACCCAACTGAGTTTAGCACCCTCCATAGTAAGGTAGGAGTGCCAAACACAGCTAGGAATGTGTCACTGCGAAGCGGGGCTCCTAGTGCTGCCATCTGTAGCAAAGTGTGCAACTCTTGTGAGAGGATATCATATGTGAGAAGAAATTTAATGAATGGGGTAAGCAATTATAAGTGAGGGATGCAACATTGTAAATGCATGAGTGAACATGATGCATGCACGTTCCGTACGTCCTCACGAATCTTAGAAAAAATTAAAATTCTAATGACATACACGGTGGCATACATACGTTCTCTCAATATACGTAACTGATTGGGTTACATGTTTCATTGTTAGTGTATATGTACAAGAATTTCATTTCAGCCCATCCCAACAATTATATATGTAAAATATAAATCTAGGCTCTAGGTTGTAACTAAATACTTTCATATATGTATACCCATATATATACTTCCGTATCAAAGCTCCCTGATGACAATTTATTACCCATAATTAAGTACGCACCATACACACATGCAAGCATGCATATACAGCCGTATCAAAGCTAGCTCTCCCCGACCGCACGCTCACATCTTACGATCATGCCACTTATCAACTTACCTTCTTACCTAGGCATAGAGGCATTCGATCCATACATTACCACTCAAGTGAATGGCATCCATACAATAGCACGTCGTATGGATAACAAAAGTAAAACCCCCAATGTTAGTACTTAATTAGCCACCTGATAGTCCTTAACTGGGCATAAATGATATGACCACTGGCATAGTCAAACTTTAAAATTCAGATTTTTAACACACCTATATATAGTTATAAGTTGTCAAACTGATTTTATAAAACAAAACCTTTGTTTTAAATACCCATATGACAAGTTTAGTGTTGAACCTTGCTCCGATGCCAGCTATAACAGAACCATCCAATTTATAAGAGCACAAGTACAATCGCAATCACCGAAGCGATGAAATTATCATACTTGAGCCCATATAAACCTAGTAGTCTGATGAAATCACAAAGGATCTCAAACAAACCAACATATAAACTAAGATCGTACATGATTCAACACAACCAGTTACATGTTCCATCACAGTTCATAAATAGTTCACAAGTATCTCACATACATCAGAGTTCACATAGTTATTACAAACCAAGTTCAAATAGCAGAAGCAAAGTAGTTTGACATCAACATCACACTTAGTTCAAATACATGCCAATACCATGGTCATTTCTAGCAAAAGCAAAACAGAGGGGATAACTCAGGAGTATCATGCCCCATGGTTTAGTCCTCATCCATGGCAGGATGAACGAAGTTCTTACAGTACCCATGATACATCATGTCATCTGCAACAAGAGAGAATAAACCCTGAGTACGAGAATGTACTCAGCTAGACTTACCCGTCATAAACCAGAAATAACATGACACCAAGGAGTATGCAATGCTTTATTGGTGGAGTTAGCTTGACAACATTTTGCATAAAAGCTTAAGTAACATAACTTGGAAATTTAATATCTCTAGCATGAATTTGAATACCTATTCAATTAAACATCTCTAGATTAGCACCTATACTAAAGCAATCACTTGATTAAACTAACAAGCATTAGTAACCATATCCGGTTATAATAATAATTTAAGCATTATCATAACCATCAAGTTTCCATTAAGTTACTCTATATTGTCGTTGCTCAGTCAAGTTCTCACTATCCAGGAGAGACAACGATTTGAATCGATTCCTACCCAGTTGGGGAATTATTCCTCACACAAACCCATACTTCCCCGTCGGGGTCGCATCGGGTCACCTTTGGTATAACTCAGGAACCAACTTCGCGGGTCCGATCAGCGCCGCACCCTTAGAGATTCTAGCAATCTACTAGGAAGATCAAGACTCGAACCCACCCTCGGACTCATGCCATTAGCTCTCCACACATCCTTACTACCTCTAGTGTGGGCACTTTCACTTACTGGTGCCTAGCCTGAATTGAGCTACTCGGCTTCATGGTCGGAATGACTTATCCGGCCAACTAAGTGCTAGGCATGCGTTCAACATGACATAAGGACGTACAGTGAATCGATCCTTAACCAACATAGACGGGGATAAATAGGCACCAAGACCTCCATGCCTTATGCTTCTCCATCACAATCCCATCTGGTCTCCTTTTCATTTATCAACACATGGTTATTTCCACGATAGCAATTATAGCCAATCGTTATCAGATATCTACCTATATCTTATAGGTGACAGAAAATCACCCGACTTCTACCAGACTAAGCAAAACTAAGCATATATTTGATCCTAGACCTACAAAGGATTCAAGATATATTTATATGGATAAGGTAGTTCTATGCATCAAGTGGTTCCAATCAACTCCTATAACATAATGCATCAAACATAAGGGACGCAAGTGATATTTGTAAAAACATAGGATGCTTATAATGCTCCGGGGCTTGCCTTTCAAGAACGAGGAAGGTTGGTGGTCATGACACTCAGGAAGATCTTCTATGTGGACTCCTCTTTCCGCCTAAACTTCCTGCTCCTGGGCTGCCTCCTCCTCCTCCTGATGCTCGGGTTCAAACTCGAGAAACATCACTCCTTCTAGGGAACCTATTGCATGCATATGCACAAATGAGCACCATGAATGCATAAGAGATGATATGGTATGATAAACTATGTATGCATGAGTATGGTTATCCACAAGGTGTATGATAAGTTTAACATTCGTTGACCATGTAGAGGTATGACTTTCTTCTAGTTGGTCTTCACTGAGTAGGTGCATATCTCTTCTATAATACAAGAAACATACACTCACCAAGTTCTAGCAACCTAAGGTAAAGTTGTTCATCATCAGTAAGAGGCCTAGAATCTACACCTAACAACTAATCTCAATTAGCCTAAGCATCTACACAAGCATCACATAAGACAAACAACTACAATCGACTTAGTCATTTCCTGCTGTAAATAACAACTAATTATTTTGGCTATATCCGAAGTTCTACTCAACCAAATACTATGATCTTAGACTTTATGGAAATCTTATAAAATTGGCTACAACTTTCATTTAATCACCAGATGGTGATTCAACCATTATCCTAGCCAAAATAGGTAAACTTTCTAGATATATCTAGAAATTTCTAGAGAATAAACATTTCTGGAGACCAAATTCTAACAGCTATAACTCTCAAACCATTTAGCCTATTGCCATGAAAATTTGACACAAGCAAGATAAGTAAGTTATATACAATTTTGTTATTGACAATATTCATAGCAAACCTCATTTTTGCCCATGCAATTTACTTCACAACCGAAATTGTCCAAACAGTAACTAAAATTAAATTATAGAGCAATTAATATTTTACTGCATACAAGCAATCAAATTTGGGCACAACCAATGGTACCAACAGTTCATAGGCATCATATACACTCTACTGCTCTAGAAAATATGATGGTCAAGCCCAAGTAAATTATTTAAATGCATTTCTTAATTTATTTGGACATTAAGGTAAAATAAGGAAAATATACCAAAAGTACATCATAAAATCTAATAAAATTCTAGTAGCCTACTTATATCCTCAAAAGTCTACTGTACAAATGTTATGCTATTTGAATAAGTATAGCCATCTCTACAAAAATGACAAGTTGCATAGGCTAATTTTAGCAAAAATAGTTTAGCCTAGTGAAAAGTGTCAAACAACATATTTCATATTTTTCTTACATGCATCCTAGTACCATAACACTCTATAAAAAGTTGTATGATCATTAGTTATGTATTTTTACCCTATTTTTTCACTAGAAACTAGCAATTATTTAAGATTAAATAGGAAGACCATATTCCAAGCATTCTTGCTGTAGATTTAGTATTTTTCTTAGCTAGAGCATGTCAATACAAGATCAGTAAAATTCAAATCACATTTTTATCACTTTCTTAGCTCAAGTTATACATTTTACAAGATTGAAAACATTTAAAAAGCATTTATCTAGCTCCATTTTATTCTCCTAGAAAAATACTAGAAATAGTGCATTTCATATTTTTGTCAAATACTACACTTCATGAGGAATCCAATAAAATTTAGTTTACCAAAATTGGACATTTACAACTCTACTTATGAATTTTCAAAGTTTGCTTATATTTTTGAAAAATAAATAAATTCAAATCCATACTGCAGTCGCTGACACGTGGGACCTGCTGGTCAGTGGGACCCATTGGTTAGTGACACCGAAGCAGGGGAGGTGATTCGGCTAGCCCTATCTCACCGGTGGCGAGATCACCGGCAGCGAGGGTGACACCAACGTGTTCCCCTCAATAAGTCACGTCGATTGGTGGTTAAGACGTGACCTAGGTTTCACCGGAGATAGCTCGCCGACGGCAATGGTGGACGATGGAGGTAGCGCCACGATACGCTGGAATTCTCCAGCCATCACGTGATCCGGTGAGGTGCACTACGGCTTCATGGATTCCTAGCGAAGCTATCTAGGGTGGATAGGATTCCGGTGAGGCAGCGGTGAGCTTTGACCGCATGCATGTCCACGTGGTGGTGCATGGAGCATGGCGGTGCTCCCACCGTTCTGGCTAGACGGTGGTGAGAGGCAGGTCTCCGTCATGCCACCTGCAAGGTCTAGGGTTACTCAACCTAAGGCACGCGAGAGAGGATGAAGGCGATAGGCCAGCTCAGCAACGGCGAGCTTGAGTGCCACGGTGGCCATGGTGGCCGTGCATAGAGCGGCGACGTGTTCTAGCATAACCAGGCGATAGCGTCTAAATGGATGATGGGTTTAGATGCTAGGACCTACAACGAAGACTAGACAAGAGAGAGAGTGCGGAGGTGCACGTGTTGTGGCTAGCCACGACGAGCCAAGAGCGTGGTGGCGCTCCGGTGATGGCGCGGTGGCGGCGAGGTGAAATGGGGCCTTGCTAAGTCACGACATGAGGTATTAGTGGTTCAGGGAGGTAGAGGTGGAGGTGGTGGAGCTGCGACGGCGGCAAGTAGGCACGGCAGAGCGACGGCGATGGCGCGGTGCTCCGCTTTGCTCTAGCGTGGGCGAGAGAGAGCGGGGTGCGAGAGCGAAATGGGGCGAGCAGCAGAGGCACACGCCTCTTCTCCCTGCGCTGGCCTGACCGGCCGGGCCGACGCCGACGTACGGATGCCACGTGGCGTGCCTGGCCTGCCCTTGGTCGGCCACTGACGGCGCGGCGTCTGTGGCCATCAGGCTCGTAATCAGTGACTGACAGTGCAAGTTCAACTATCTCTATTTCCTAATCCGTTCGTTATTTGCAAAAACTTCATTAACAAGAATTGTAGAGCTACACGAGATCTACAACTTTGATTTAGAAAGTTTTCTCTAATTCTCTATGGTTTTGAAATTGCAAAGCTTCATAGTAGGGTACATTGAAACTGAAAATCATTTCATGACAGTAAATTTTTCTAAGTTGAAAACAGTATTTTGTTGATTCTTGTTATCCCTATTTGACCATGTTAGGCACTGAATTAGCTCTTGACCCAAAAATAAAAGTTGTTACTCTAGTCAAGTACTACAACTTTGCTTAAGGGTGCATAGCCATGCAGAGTCTCTAGGGTATACTTCAACTTAGGTCAAACATGCAACTTGAAAATAGTAGATTACACTATAACCATGACTTAGAGGCCAATTTTGTCCAAGTCATGAATACCAAAGTTGTTCCATGTGACATTCTAGACATGTTAAAGGTACTCCTAGGGTCCCACAAGCATTTCATACATTGGTCACATATAATGGCAAGCATATACATGCATATAGCTATCATCACATGTAAAAAAGTAAGGTGATTGAGATGACACTTCATATGTTTATGCTCATATATGAATGAATGATGCTTATGCTCATGCAATGCAAGTGCAAAAGTGCAAGCCTAACACCTAGGGTGTTACAATATCATCTCGAATAAGCATAGTAAATATGTCTTAGGGAGAGGGGGGCATGATAAAAGCTCTAGACGTCTCAGCCGGAAACACATCAATATGTAGTGAAAAGAAAAAAAGGCTTGCTTAAGTAATCAACCCAAGATATTTTGATCTGAATAATGCAAAATGTTAGCACAAGATGAGGTCAATGAATGTTTGATTGGTGATGTTGAGCACTATGCTAATATCTTTTGCAAAATAGCCTCAAACATTTTTGTTCCGATCAACGATATTAAGGTAGCTTCACTGCTTCTTCAAGCATGTTATGATCAATGGGACGCCCTTGTCCTTAGGATTAGGATTCCTTGGAAGGATTAGAGTTTTTATATTATTTTATTAATTATACATATTAACTACTCCCTCCATTACAAAATAAATGCACTTCTAGAGTTTAAATGAGGAGATCAAGGTTAGTGAGAAATTGCATATATACCCCTATAAAGGTGTAATCATTACACCTTGGAAAGAGAGAAAGTAGAAAAAAAATAAATGAAGTTAGCTTATCTTATATCTAGATGTGTACTTATTTTGGGACAAATTTTGTCTCAGATCCAGGTTTTATTGGCAAGGTACAGGGAAGAAACGGAAGTATCACGTGATAAAATGGGAAGCCTTGAATAGACCGAAGGAATTTAGAGGTCTGGGATTTTTGGACGTCAGAGTTATGAATACTTGCTTGATGGTTAAGTGGATCGACAGGCTTGAGAGAGGAGATGATAGCTCGTGTTGTTCTCTACTAAGAAGGAAATATCAGGGTCAGAGAAGCATATTTCAAATCAAAACTAAGAAAGGCTCTCAATTTTGGAGATCACTGCTGGATCTAAGACATTGGTATCAAAAAGGCTGAGTTATTAAGATCAAAGCCGGGCATCAAACCAGATTTTTGTTAGACTGCTGGCTGGGCGATTGCCCTTTGAAAATCAATTCTCATAACATGTACAGTATTGCTAGTGATCTAGATTTAACAGTTGCAAATGCTTATGTAAATGGTCAGTGGCGTCTTACATTCAGAAGATAACTAAATGTGAGATTAAGCCAAGAATAGTCTGACTTGCAAGATTTACTAACAGGTGTCAATCTGTCAGAAGGGTCTGATACCCTGTTCGGCTTACCCCATATTCGGCTTGTTTCGGAGAGTTCTGTGGGCACTTGAGAGATCTCACAAATATTCAACTAAATCTCTTTATAACACAATGACTACGGGTGGTGTGATTGACACTAGAATGATGATGGTTTGGAAACGCCCCATACCTCTGAAGGTTAAAATCTTTGTCTGGATGGTGGCTCACGATAGAATCCAATGTCGAGTTCAGTTAAAGAAAAAAAAGTGGACAGGTCCCGAGAAATGTTTGGTCTGCGATGTTCATGAATCGACTGATCACATTCTTTTCCAATATCCTTTGGCTGTTTTCCTATGGTCATTCCTTCGAGATTGTCTAGGCTAGCCAAGATTGCCAACTAGCGGCTCACCCCTTTTCTTAGCGATACTGGGGCACTGTCAGGGTAAGTAACAAATGGTAACCCTGTTTATCTGTGCAGGTGCTTTGTGGTCGATCTGGAAGTCCAGGAATGAAATGGTGTTCAACAAGAAGGTCTTATCATCACTGGTGGCGCTTGTTTACAAGACACTGATGTTAACCAAGACTTGGCGGCCAATCCTGAAACCAAAGCTGAAGCCTATGGTGGAAGACATGATAAGCTTTGATTTCGGCTCATGCCGCGGCGGCATCATAGACAACATCTACAAATGCTCTTGGAGGTGTTTAGGTGTCAAGAATATGTTTTTTGCCGCTGTGACATTGTCTTTCTTAGTTTCTGCGAGTTCTTTTGAGTTGCCGATCCAGAGTTAAACTCCTTTAGATTTCGAGCTAGTGGGTTTCAGTGTAAGAGATTGGCCCGTTCGCTGGTCTAAAATTTGGTTGAAACTGGCTGAAAACACTGTTCTGGCTGAATTGCTGTGAGAGAAAAATACTGTTCCGGCTGAAAAAACAAGTCGAGCAGGTCAAATATGGGTAAGCTGAATAATGCCTTAAACTCTTCTAGGTTGAAATAGCAGGTGTGGTGGTTAAGCTCCCCTATGTTCCCTATGTAAAGCTGGTGTCCCAGCGTCGGACCAGCGTGTTTGGTATGTTTTCTATTAAAGTAGGGCCTTGTTTAGATTGCAAGTTTTTTCATTCTCTCTCCATCACATCAAATCTTTGGACACATGCATGGAGTATTAAATGTAGATAAAAAAAATAACTAATTACACAGTTTGATTATAAATTACGAGACGAATCTTTTGAGCCTAGTTAGGCCATGATTGGACAATAATTATCAAATACAAATGAAAGTGCTACAGTGTCAAATACTGATTCCTAACCTCAATCTAAACAAGGTATAGGACAAATGTCTTTGGTCTAAAATTTTGAACTATAAAAGTATATTTATTATGGTACGGAAGGAGTGCATGACTAAGATTATGCATGATAGGTGGGCCCTGATCCTCCCACACCAGACTCGTCAGATGCCTTCCTAAACCCAAACCCGAAGTCCCAACCCAAACTGAAAATCCCAAACCTCCCGATCCCCAGTTCTTCCTCCACTCCGGCACAAATCCTCCGAACCGGCCACCGTGGAGAAATGGGGCGGCGCCGCCGGTTCGCGCAGCTGGACGACGACGACGACGACGAAGAGGACGTGTCCATCAAGTTCAAGCCCTCGGGTGGCGCCTCTCCTCGGGCGCCAACCCCAGGAAGCCCCAGCCGCAGCCGCAGCAGCGCCGCCGACTCGCCGCTGACGACGACGAGGACGAGGAGGAAGTGGAACTCGAGGAGGAGGAGGACGACGGGAAGGATCTCGAGGCGATGCGACGGGCCGAGGAGGAGGAGCGCCGGGAGCAGGAGGCCGAGACGAAGACTCGCCGCCGCCGGGGACGGCCCAAGCGCCGCCGCGACCCGGAGAGCGAGGAGGAGGAACCCGAGGAGGTGGAGCCGCTGGAGGAGGAGAACACGGAGGCGGTGCCCGTAGCTGTAGGGGACCCAGTCAAGATCACCGGCAAGGGGAGGAAGCAGAAGAAGCACTACGATTCCTTCGAGTACGAGGGCAACACCTTCGAGCTGGTAAGCCGCCGCCTCCGTTTCTCGCTTCCCGATTTCTGCTCTATTTGGATTTTTGGGGTTTCGGGAGGCGCATATTGTTTTCTTTCCGTTGGGTGATTGCTGTGGGCTCAATTGTGCAGGACCCCGTGCTGCTCACGCCTGAGGACAGTACTGAGAAGCCCTATGTCGCCATCCTCAAGGTCTGCGATCGTATCAGGGACCAAACGTTGCCGAATAAACTGTTTTTCTGTTTAGTTTCATGAAATTTTACTCGATTCATTTGTAGAGTCTCATAGGTTTCGCTAAACTTGATGGGTTGGTAGCTATTGATGCTTCTGTTGTGTGATAGTTTGAGTGACCAGAGTCTTTATACCAGTATAAGATAGACATGTTCTTTTACTATGCAATATGAGATCATGCTAGGTTTCGGCTGCGGTATTTTCATACTGCCATTGTGCTTAGACTGTAATTGACCTATATTTGCATCTAGCTGTTTTGTTCTGTGACCTCACTCTTTTTTGCATAAATTCTTTCTTAAATGTATTCATCCCTTTTTTTAACTTATATTGTTCCCTGCATTTGGTTGCTACTACTAAATTAGAAGTGTTACTCTTGAATTGTTTAAAACTGGACATCATAGTTATCTCATTTTCATGAACATTGATTAAGTGCTTGCTGCTAGGCATCATTGTGGATTTTGGGTTTTTATTGCCATGGGTGCAACTGCAAATGGACAACCCTTATGTCAAAGCAGTTTAATGTCAGCCTTACCTTATCTTTTGTGACTGGATGACTGGAATGGTTACCTGTTCTTGCTAGTGCTGAGGACAAAGTCTCTTATCATTGTACAGCTGGAACATGTCTTCTAATATAGTGGTCCTTATTTTACAATACAGTCACCTATGTGCTACAGTTCCTTGTGATATTTGATATTTCCAACTTTCATTTTCTGTATCTTAATATCTTTTTAATTATCTTCGAATAGGATATAACAGAAACTGAGGGGAGCCTGTATGTAACTGGCCAATGGTTTTATAGACCAGAAGAGGCTGACAAAAAGGAGGGTGGATGCTGGGTAGCACGAGATACACGAGAGCTATTTTACAGTTTTCATATTGATGATGTGCCTGCAGAATCAGTTATGCACAAATGTGTGGTCCATTTCATTCCTCAGCACAAGCAGATTCCCAGTCGAAAGCAGCACCCTGGATTTATTGTCCAGAAGGTCTATGATGCAGTTGAGAAGAAACTGTGGAACCAAACAGACAAGGACTATGAGGATAACAAGCAACAAGAGATTGATCTTCTTGTTAAGAAAACAATAGACCGTATTGGGCAGCTTCCTGATCTCGAACCTGAAGAGACACCTCTTGAGAACAATCATTTGTCAAATAAACGAGGCCTGCGTAAGAAACCTGTTAACCCTATAGATGTAACAAGAGAACCTCCAGTTGGCAAATCCGAGCAGTTTGCAAAAGCAGAGACACCTGGAAGTGATAAGCTAAGGAATTATGATATCCTTGTTAGGTATAAAGTACTTACAGGCGATACTTATCGTGATAGGTGGCTCGATAAATTGGTAGAAAGTATTCCGCTTGCATCAATGGAAAATGCTGGAACCTCTGCTGACGCTGATTCTACAGCCAAAAGTTCAATCAATGGTTCACCTGCAAAGGATGTTGGTTCTGCTGTAAGTTGCTTGTTCATTATAATTTGATTGTGTTAACTTTAAACTCCTACATATCGTATCTAGCCATGTTGTCAGTGCTTTTTATATAAGCTCTGCTTCAGTTGGGTTAATTCTGGAATACTGGAAGGACGATGTGACAAAATATAGAAATTATTTGATTATGGTCCCTTAGAGCTTTGTGTTCACAACTTGTATTATTCTCTCAAATGCAACTGGATTAAGAGCACAGATTAATGAATTTTCATTCAATGAAATGAGAGAGATCTAATGTTTTGAGTAGAACTCGGATAAATTTCTGCAGTGTGCATTTGCCGTGTCATGTCTCTTGCTTGGGTTGCTTCCATTTCCATCTTTTTTACATATAGGTGAATACATCATTCATTTATAATCCATTGTTAAACATCCTTCAGTTCCTTTAAATAATGAATAAGTCTCATGTTTAATTGTTCTTTTTCTATTGGCTGTTTCTCATGTTTTACTGTTGGACAATTTGCTTCCCTCATTCTATGTGTTCTATTGATCCTATATTTCCCTTGGTTTATTATAATGGTTTCTATCTTTTCAATCAGGAAAATGAAAAATCATATGGACTTGATGTTGTTGTTGAGATAATGGTTGCATTAGAAGGATCTGCATATGAAGCTCTTGGAACAGATTTTGGGAAATATAACCAGAAACTGCGACAACTACTGTTCAACATCAAGGTATAAATGTTTTTTTATCAATTACTTGTTTGGGCATTACAAGTTTTGGGGTTTACTACTTGAACATTTAGATCATGTGCCACTTAATAACTGAAGATACTTAGCTGTTATGACCATATAAACCTTTATAGTTGATAGTTTATTTCTTCAAGAGCATGTCTGTCTGAGAAGAACCATGTAGCTACTAAAGCATGCATTCAACATGTGTCAAAATATGTTCTTATTTTCTGACTTGGTTTTGTGTTATGAAAACACAATATTGCATTCAGATTGTTCATTATGTCTGGCCAACCTAAAACGCTAGTTCAGAAGTGGCCTATTGAGGTTTTACTTTTCTGCATGCAGAGCTTGTGTATACTGCAAGTTATCAACAAGCAACCTCATCTGTATAGTTATGTTGGCTTCCTTCAAGTCGATTCTGTTTTTTTTTTCCTAATGGTCCATAACTTTAGTTCTACAATAATTTGTTTCCAAAATCTGTACTACCATAAATGGCTTTTACTTTGATCCTGTAGTTACCCAACCTTGGTTGTTAACTCGTTACAATGATCCAATCACTGTTTACTCTCTCCACAGGAATACCTTGTGTATCCTGTAAAACTACTCCCTCTGGTCGAAAATGTAAGGTGTTTTTGTTTTGCCCTAAGTGATATTTCTCTAAATTCGGCCAAATTTATATGAAGGTATATTAAGATCTACAATACCAAATAAATGCACTATCGAAACATATTTTATGGTGGATTTAATTAAGACTAATTTGATTTTGGTGAGCTCAGTTGGTCAGGGGTGTGGATGAATGCCCGGACCATCCAGGTTCAAGTCCTCATCGAGGCGAATTTCTGTGCCTGTTTTCTAAATAAAATGCCACATAGTTCCTCCTAGGTTGGTCTAGTTTTTTTTAACTTAGGAAACAACTAAAACACTTAACATTTTGGAACAGTGGGATAAAGTTAGAATTTGCACATCTAAGTTGTGTTCCACTTGAATATAGTTGGATTTTGTAAAGCATTGTCATCTTGACATACCCCTAGGTAAAGTACAATAACTCGTAGGTAAGGACGTAAGGTACAAATACAATGGCCTGATGATGCTTCTGCATTATTGCTGTACTGCCACTTGATAAAATGAGAACACTTTGTATGTCTACCTTCTTCTGTAAGATGTATCAGCTCCACATGTTCACCAAAGTACTGTAGAAAAATAATTGTTTGAACTGTAAGTTTATCTTCCTAGATATAATTATGTTAATAGTACTTTTTCCAGAGTCAACTCTGCATGGAATGGAATGAATCCAGATAGTCTTTCATTATGCTTTTGTATGTTTATATTATTATTTGAATATTTGACTTACCATGGTTATTTCGGATGTACAGAATAGCTCTAAACTTCGCAGGAGGCTGATGGACAAGGAGCTTGATCCTCCAGCTCTTTTAACCATGTCTCCAGATGAATTAAAGGTCTAATTCTCATTTCAAATATTTTGCATTTTGGTTACAAGATCCAGATATTCCTCTTTACCTTGTTTACAAAAATTGATTTAATTCTTGTGGTAATTGCCTGGTACTCTAGTTATTTATATTGATATGGCAACATTGTTTGTACTGCCAAAGTTGATATGATAATTTAGCATACTATGGCAACTTGGGCAGCTGCTATTGCAGCATGAAACTGCATCATATGGCAGCGCTATAAAATATTACTGTGTATAACAGGCTAAGTTTTTATTTTTACTGTATATTTTTGGAAATTTGGTTTTTATCGGTGAAGTGCCATACACGATATATTTCCCTTATTCCTTCGGTTCTCATTTGAGTAGGGAGTGTTTGGCCTTCAAAGGCTGGATATGAATAGTCCTTTGGTTTTATTTGAGTATAAGGTGCATAGTTCCTTTTTCAAAGAGATTGATGATATGTGGTTGAGCATACTGACTGTCAGTTGTCTAAATTACTTCGTGGCTCACCTGTGGTTACTTGTTTGGTGTGGGGTGTGTGGGGTTCTGGTAAATATTTAAACTCTTCTTCTTAATGCAATTATACACAGTTCTCCTGTGTGTTCGAGGGGAAAATAAAATTATGACTATGAGCAGTGTTGTACTATTTCTATCTAGTCATGTTGAACTTGCAAGTACATGGTATTTGACAGTAATGCATTGAGTTTACTAAAGTATTGGTAGTGTAGGTTTACTATGGGGCCACTTCTATTATGAGAAAATGGTTTTATATTTTCTTAATTTTCTTAACATTTTTCCAGACTATATGTTACACTATATCATGAAAACCACTGCCACTATGTGTTTATATATGTTATTTACAACATTTCAGGCTGGCTTGACTTTAGCAGAGAAAACATCTGAACCAGAAGAATCAAGGAAATTACAAGTATGGTACATATATGCTTTAAGATCAATAACGAGCGAAAAGAACAAAGATAAATATTCATTACAATAGCTGAATTTTCACATGGAGTTATTTATGCTATGATTCTCTAATTTTGTGTTCTGTTTTAATTAGATGACTGATAAAAGATGTGAAAGATGCAGTGAGAAGAAAGTTGTCATATCTAATATTATCCATGCAGGTCATGGAGACCGCTATCAGGTTCGTAAATGCTTGATCTTTTGTTGTCATTTTTTATATTATTTTTCTGATAAAAGATGGATTGAGTTTGGAGGAAAAATAACAAATTGTAGTGTTTATGTTGCAGTTGAGGGAATAAAATTGTCAGTTGAGGGAATAAACCGTACCATCTGCAATAATGGAAATAAAACCCGGAGTATAAGAAGGTACTTAGCTAGATTTACCCGTCATAAACAAAAAATAAGGTGACTCTAAGGATCATCCAGGTTTTATAAGTGGAGGTAGCTTGATAATTATAATTTGGTCATCAAGTTAATTATAGCTATTCATCTCTAGATTATTAACTAACCTGTGCCAAACATGTGGTATATCTTTTAATAGCATGCAGTAGTAACCATAGCCGGTATAATAATTCCATGTTTATCATAACCATCATTCCATAATACAGTTACTACGATGTTGGGACTAGCCAAGTTTCTCACTGTCCGGGAAAGACGGCGATTCGAATCGATTTCAACCAGCTGTGAATTTATTCCTAACACAAACCTAGGCAGACTAGATCAATTGTCACCTTAGGTCACCTTTAGTACAACTTAGATACACATTTCGCGGGTTCGACCAGCGTCGTACAATCAGAGACAACCAGTCACCAGGATGATCAGGACTACCCTGCTCTTGGGCTCACATCTGGCTCTCCATACATCCTTACTACCATCCAGAGTGCGCATTTTTATAGAAAGGGGCTCAGCCTGAGTTAAGCTACTCAGCTTCGCGGTCGGAACGAGTTATCCGGCCAGTTAAGTGATAGGCATGCGTTCAATCTTGTCAGAAGTACGAACAACGGTATGGTCCTTAACCGGCACAGATGAAATCACATGAGTTAACCTACATATAGACTTTGTCTGGCCTCTATTTCTATTTTTCCATAGTTCTTTTCTATGATAGCAAATATAACCAACCGTGCTTCGGTATCTACTTATATCTCGCAGGTGACAAGAAATCATCCGACTTCTACTGGTCTAAGCATGGGTAAGCATATATTCGATTTTGAACCTACACAGGGTTAAAGATATATGTAACTGGACAAGGTAGTTCTATGCATCAAGTGTTTTCAATCAACTCTTATAACCTAATGCATCAAACATAACGGACTCAAGTGATATTTTGTAAAACATGGGAGACTTAGAATGCTCCGGGGCTTGCCTTTGAGGAAAGAGGTTGGCTGGTGATCTGGGCACTCAGGGAGGTCCTCGAGAGTTTGCTCCTCTTCTTCGGGAGCTGCGGCCTGAGGCGTCTCCTGCTAATTCTCCTCTTCTTCTTCGTTGAACTCTAAAAGAGTTATCCTTTCGGAGGATCCTATATGCATGAGCATGAATTAAGATATCACGAATGCATATATGATGACATGTATAATATGATATGGTGTGATGAATGCATCCTCATAAGTGTTTTTAACAGCATTGCATTAAAGTGATAACAATTGCATCTTATTTTACTGAGTAGGTGCATATTTCTTCTCTTAGTAACTTAAGCAAACACTTATGTAAATCATTTTCTGGATTACAAGACAGCAACCACTTGTTTTGACCATAACTAGAATTATACATATCAAAATGATATGGTTGGGGACATTCTGGAAAGCTTATGAAATTGCCTACAACTTTCTTTTAATCATCTTAATGTGATTCAGCAGATATCTAGGTCAAATAAATCAATAATTCAAATCTGTTCAGAGAGCAAGCATTTCGGACAGCAGACTTCTAACAGCCATAATTCTTAAATCATAAGGCTTATGACTATGAAAATTTAACACCAGGTAGATAAGTAAGTTATCTATAACTTTGTTATTAATAAGTTTTACTGAACAGACCATTATTACCATGAAATTATCATCACAACCGAAACTATACATGTAGCCATCTAGTTGAATTATAAAGCAATAATTAACTAGTTGTATACAACTAATTGCTTTTAAGCCTAACTAATAACATCAACAGATCATATGCATCAAAAGCACCATAGAAAACATTATGGTTAAACATAACTAAATTATTTATATTAATTTGTTAATTTCCTTAAATGATAAGGTGATTTAAAGGATAAATATTTTCAGTGCATAATAAATTCTAAGAAAATTATAGTAGCCTACAAATGACTTTAATAGTCTACTGTACAAATTTCATGTCATTTGGATAAGTATAACTACCTCTACAAAAATAACAAGTTACATAGACTTATTTTAGCAAAAATAGTTTAGCATAGATAAAAGTGTCAAGCAACAGATTTAATATTTTTATTACATTCCTCCAAGTTTAGGAATACTGTGTAAAATTTTTCATGATCATATGTTATGTATTTTTACCCCAATTAATTTCACTAGAAACTAACAATTAATTAGGATTAAATAGGAAGACCACATCCAAAGTATGCTTACTGTAGGTTTAGTATTTTCCTAGCTAGAGCATGTCAATAAAAGATCAGCAAAATTAGAATTATAATTTTATCACCTTCCTAGCTCAAGTTATGCAATTTACAAGATAGAAACCATTTAAAAATTATTTATCTAGATACATTTTATTCTCCTACAAAAATACCAGAAACAGTGTATCTCATATTTTTATCAAATACTACACTTCATGAGGAATCCAATAAAATTTGGTTCACCAAAATTGGACACTCCTAGCTTGAGATATGAATTTTTGAAACATGCATTCAAATCTGTGAAATAAATCCAGAAAATCAAATTCAAATCCGACTGATAGCTAGGCCTGCGGTTAACGGACACCCACCCGTCGGCAAGACCAAAACAGGGGACGACGCTGACCGGTGAGAACTCGCCAATAGCGAGGTCCCCGGCGGTAGCGTCTTCACCACTGCACTCTTTTCACACCCGCGCATCACTGGTAGGCTTAGTTGGCTCGGTGGCTCGTCGGAGCAAGCTCGACGCGGCAATGGCGGACGGTGGAGGTCTGGCGACGGTATGCCGGTCATCTCCGGCTATGGCACACTCAGGCGAGGACGGCTACTCCATCCTAGTGACCTACAAAGCTACACGGTGCAGGTGAGGGCTCGAGGTAGCGTCGGTGAGCTTATCCGCGTGCATGGCCGTGCGGCGGCGCATGGAGACAGCGGTGCTCTCACTGTTCCAGCTAAATGGCGACGAAAGGTGGGTCTCTGTCATGCCACTAGCTAGTTCTAGGGTTACTCGACCTAAGGCGAGAGAAAGGAGGGAGACGGTGAACCAATTCGGCGGCGGCGAGCTCGAGTGCCACAGCGGCCATGGCGGACGTGGGCGGAGCGGCGACTCGTTCTGGCGCCGTCAAGCGATGGCGTCATTCCTAGCTCGGCCTAAGCATCTAGACTCTAGCGCAGTGTTGGATTAGAGAAGATGGAGGTATGCGGTGCGGTGGAATGGTCGGGCCACGACGAGCTACGAGCGCTGCGGCGGCAACGGCGAAGCTAAATGCCGCTATACCTGGGGTCGATAGGTGATGCTGGTGGCTCGAGAAGGTGGAGGTGATGGCGGAGCAGCTGTGGCCGAGACGAATCGGGCGGCGAGGCTACGTCGGCGGCGAGCGGCTGCGGCAGCGCATAGCGAGCTCGACATGGAGCTTGGTGAGGCGCGCAGAGGGAGGAGGAAGTGAGAGCGGGCGAGTGGAGTGAGCAGCAGGGGCGCGGAGCTTATGTGCTCGCTCTGGCCTGACCGGCCGGGCCAATGCCGGCTTGCTGTCACCACGTAGCGGCCGGCCTGTGGTCGGTCGGCCACTGCCGTGCGCGGACGTGGGTTTAGACGCCGCGACGCGACTGACAGCGTGATTTCAACCCCATATAACTCCTAATCCGTTCGTCCATTGCAAAAACTCCATTAATGAAAGTTGTAGAGCTACATGCCATCTACAACTTTGCTTTAGGATGCATCCCCTAATTCGCAACGGTTATCAGTTACAATGCTCCTAAGTGGGGTACATCGAAACTAAAACAGCATTAGGACAAAATTTTTACCAAGTCTCAAAACAGCATTTCCTTGCTACTTATGAGCTGTTTTTTAGCATGCTATGCACTGAATTAGACCTTGACCCAAAAATAAAAGTTGTTGCCCTAGTCAAGTACTACAACTTTTATTTAGGTCACCGCCATGCAAATACTCTAAGCTATTATTCAACTTTGGTCAAACTAGTATCATGAAAATAGTATTTCAAATGAAACCAACACTTATAAGCAAAATTGGCCTATGTCATAAATACAAACATTGTTTCCATTTATCATCCTAGACGTGTCTAAGGTGTTTCCATGACCTCACAACCATTTCATATATTGGTCATACCTGATTGCAAGCATAAGCATATATATAAATCAACATTTCATGTGACAATGTATAAGAATGTGATGAAATTTTATATGGTCATGTTCATGAATGCTGGGATAATGCTTGTGCTCATGAAATGCAGATGTCAATACAATGCTTAACACCGGGGTGTTACATGGCCCGCAATACTGTTCATAGGATCCGTTTTTCTCCTCTCCTCTCACAGAGTTGGAGCCAGTTTTTTTTTTCACCAGCTCTGGTCCTTTTGATGCATAATGACTGAATAGTGTAGGAGTCGGAGCTGGTTGAATCCCTACCAAAGGGACCTTTTGTCACACCTGCAGCTAGGGATGAAATCAGATTAGATAGTAACGGACATTATGGATAGTGAACACGGGTGGTTGTGAATATAGGTAGTTGTGGATTCAGTCACATGCGGATAGTGTTGGATGTGTCGAATCTTGACCTACCCATACACATATTAGAAATATGACTCCAAGTATTCATATTTTGGTATAATATGGATATTAAATGTTCGAATTCATATACAAATTGTGATTATCCATTTAATATTTTAATCCTTTTAGGATAGTCAGATATCAGAAAATATCCACCCTACTTTCATAGCAAACTATAGCAACGTGTGGGTGCTTTGTCTGTGTTTGTTGAGAAGTGAAATGTAAAACGAACAAGAATTAGAAGAACTGTCTTTCTGTATTGATCTCTTGAGTATACATATAACTAAGGAATTTGGTCAGGAGATAACTGTTGGCAATCCTTTGGCCAATGGAAATACTCCATCCGCCCATCGGGCACTGATAATTGCACTTGGCCATTGGAAATACCCCATGTCCCCATCGGTGGCACCGATAATTTGCCTAGTGCATTTAGAAGTCTAATGACTACTTGCTAAGTGAGATCACTAAAGGATGTCTCTTTGAAGAGATACCATTTTTTGAAACACTCTCCCTTTGAGGAGAATATCTAGATAGATTTTCATAAAACTCCTTTAAATATTATAGGAAAATATGAAAATAATAATGACATATAAGTGTGATATGTAAATCACTATGTCTTCGGTATCTCATTTTAAAAACATATGAGGAAAAATAAGAGATACAATATATAAGAGTAACTCCACAAAAACCTTACATGAAAATATGAGGAGAATATAAAGTAATATGATGGTAAAACTCTTGTAAAACCCTGTGGAAAAATCATGAGAAAATATGATGACATATTATAGTTATTTGCCATAAACGATGAACTATACCAAAAAACATTTATACACAAAAAAAACATAAATGAGTTTTGAAGGAAATACATATCTTTGATAAAGTTCTGGCGGGTGAAGTGATGTGTGATTATGGGCCATCTGTGTGCTTGTAGGGACCGTGACGTCTAAGAGAGGAGGGGGTGAATTAGGCTTTCTAAGAATATACTCTAAACTATGGCATCTAATTTCCACCTATCTAAATGTGCTACTAAGGTTTGGCTAGGTGTGTTGCTATCTCTACTGAAAAAGAGTTATACAACTTAGGTTTCAATCCTATCAACTAGCCTAGCGACCTAAACTAGAATAGTAAAGCACATAACCAAAGTACACAACATAAATGTGCAAGCTTAATTGAGATAGAGATACAAATTCACGTTGATGACTCTAGTATTTTTATCGAAGTATCGAGAAGCTCACGTTTTCCCCTTAGTCCTCGTTGGAGCCCCTCACAAGGGTGCCCTCTCAAGGGCCAAGCTCCCCGATCGAATAACTTTGTGGATAGGCCCTAGGCCTTCCCCACGCGCGAATGGGTCTCCAAGATGGCCTCTCCTGGATTGCTCCCCACCATCTTAACTATTGAGCTTATGCAAACCTCACTAAATATTAGGCCTAAACCTAGAGCAAGTGCAAATACGGTGTCTAACTAGCCTAAACACTTCACAAAAAGCACCTACACTAATAACTAATATTCTATTAAGGACTTTGTGGTGGCTAGAGCACTTGGTGAAGTGTCTCAATATTCCTATATCTTCAACACACTCCAACTACCTTCAAAGGGCTGACATGGGGGTATAAATATGCCCCCAAAGAAACTAGCCGTTGGAGCAAGGCAACAGGTTACCACCAGACTAATCCGGTGCATGTCCAAAAACTAGCCATTGGAACTAGTTGTTGGTGACCATTGAGCACTGTTCATAGCGCATAGTCCAGTGCCCATCACCGGATCAATCTGATGCCCTCCTTTTGCTTCTAGAACCTCTTTGGTGACCACTGTTATAGTCTAGTGCCCCTTCACCGTTCACAGTGGATCAATTCGATGAGTGAAACACTCCACTGGTGAACAATACAAGCGCATAGTCTGGTGCTTTCCTTACCACCGCCACCGGATCAATCTGGTGCCCTCTAGATGCCTCTTTGCTAGGGTTTGCCATCCTATGGTCCGGTCTCCCTGGGAGTCACCACTGGACCAATCTGGTGCATGCAACCAGCATACACTAGGATCTTTTCTTCATGTCTAGCTTGGTTCCATCTTGTGTCTTGGACTTTTAGCATGTCTTATGGATCTTCAACATGTCTTCTAATATCTTGCTTGAGGTGTTGATAATCTGAATCGCCCCTTTGCCTAAGTCCAAGGCCACCTTGCATCCATTTGAACTATACCTTGTATATTAGCAAAGATCATTAGTCCGAATGGTCATGTTGGTCATGAAACACTAAAATCAAACATGATGGCCCATAGGATCCACTTTCCTTATAGTGGTCATGGAAGAGACTCACAAGTTTTTGATGACTTGATGCACACATATCATTTGTAGTATCAACGGACCGTCCGAAGGTTCTACACTGTTGATGGTCACTAAATGATCCATCCGGCCATCAACACATCAATAAAGTGGATTAATCAACTCTAAAGTAGTAATTTGATTTTTAAATAATGTGGTTTCACTTGTATTGGTGAATATTTGAATGCAGGGACACAGGTTGAAATGGAGCAAAGGTGGAGGGCTAGGGGTCCAATAGGGGGGTGGGGGTTGTCGCCTGACCCACCCCTGCACCGGCCAACATGGCCCAAAGCTCAATGAGGCTCAATCCTCGTGACAAGCCAGACAATACACTTTGGGACGATCCTACATGTTAGTCTTAAGAAACAAAGGAAATGGCAGGAGGTGCGAAGGAGGAGGACGAGGATGAGAAGAAGGATAAGGAGGATGAGATTGAGGAATAATTATTGATTAAATTTCTTTCCACTTTTGTTGCATGGAAGACGAGAAAAGTCGGAGGCGGCTATCGTGGCGGGGGGGGGGGGGGGGGGGGGGGGGGGGGGGGGAGTTGAGGAATAATTGTTGATTGATTTTCTTTCCACTTTTGTTGCATGGATGACGAGAAAGCCGAAGGCGGCTATCGCGGGGAAAGCGAGCGGAAGCCAAATGCGTAGCGCGAGGATAGACAGGGGGCACCCGTGCAGGCGAGGCGATTACCAACGGGGCAATTGCTCTGTGTATTTTTTAGTTGTAGAGATTGAGATAGAGGTTGCTGCTAGTCACCAGTTAGGCTTTTGTTTGACGCTAAGGAGATTGGCCGGCGTACGACGAGAGCAATCTAGCCACCAGTTAAGGCTTTTGTTTGACGCTACGGAGATTGGCGTACGACGAGAAGCGACAAGCATGTTTACATGTTGACTCGAATACAAATTGCCAACACTACACAGCTGCACTCAACCTGAATTCAGACATCATCTAATGGTCACAAGAACATACCAGACCAGTTTTGACTAATTTTCCAGGACAAAACTGGAACACTCTACACAACCAACAAAACTGTTTTGGAATTCAGACACCATGAACTAATATCCACAAACATTCTGGTAGTAATAGAGTTTGAACAAGTTGAACTCTGGTAAATGCATTAATGTTCGTTCATAGAGGTGAGCGTATGGTGTACGTGCATGTAGAGTGTCTGTGTCCGAACTATATAATTTCATAAAAAAACGAAGTGACTCGTAAAAAAACGAAGTGACTAGACGGAGCCATGCTTCAGAGTTCAGATGGCATGGCAGAAAGGGCAGAGTGGTCTTGCTTCACTCCCGCATGGAGCTTCACGCCAACTCACATGCTCCCAGATATGTAGGCTGCGAGCCTCTCAACGGGCCTTCGGCTGTCCACTTTCACTTCTCCATGGCACCTTATCTTAATCCGTGCCAGGTGCTCGACCGCGATCCATGCAAAGCTAAGCCTTGCTGGCATGTCCTCACAGTCAGGTTTGAGCATTTCCCTTGACTTTTGGACCCATTTGGGGGTGGTAGGTTACCTGGTACCATGCAGAGGCCTTCATCTCATAAAACCGTTTTTTCTCATCATCAGAGATCGCAGTTTGATCTGTCACAAAGCTTTCGAAAATGCTCCTGAACTCCTTGTGGAGAGCAGAGTATGCATTCTTCAACCTCTCCTTTATGTCCCCCTGCTTTCTGCTGCTGTATTTGGGAAGCGACCATATGTGCTCTGTAACAAGCTCTGCTTCAGTGCGCACGCCATATTGGTTGAGCAGTGCATTCAGTTGTGTTTCATATGAGCACTTGCACTCCCAAGCACTTGAGAGAAAATCCGTTGCACCAGGAACTTCCATATCTGCATCATAAGGCAAATCGTTTAACGTGCAAGTTTCTTCTGGAACCAAATCACCACTGGAGGCTTCTTGGATTGACCGATAAAGCCTTCCAAGGATCTTCTCTGATTTATAGGAGATGGCATCCTCCTTTCCCATGAAGTCAGGATATAATTTTGGTCGAAGGGATGGTGGCATTGACACAATTTTGCCTGTCTTGGGGAAGTCCACAGCAGTTGCTGCTAGTTCTGCCAACTGAATGCACTTCTCATCCATTGCTCCATACTCGCTCATATCAGCGTGAACAACATGAGCATTACTTATTGGACCCAGTTTCTCATTTACCATGTTCTTCAAGAAGAAATCAACAATATCCTGTTAACAGTACAATATCTTATTAATAAAAGTGTACTGAAAAAAGTAATATTTTTCACAAACAAAGGACAAAGCATGTCATGGTCGGTAAGACCTACGCCAGGAAACAATGACAGAACAAGGCGACAGGCTAGTTAAAGTAGCGAGGGGCAATAGGCCCAGCTGTTATAGATTAGGCCTCGATAGGAGGATAGACTCATGGGCTAAGCCCATCAGCAATTGTAACCCCCCTTATATATACGAGGGAGACACTTAATGAGAAGGCAAGCAAGTTTAGGGTTAAACCCTTTATCTCTCTCTCCCTTCCCTCTGTTCTCTACGCGCCGCCCCTCTCCTCTCCTCTTCTGCCGCCGCCGCCCTTCCCTGCCCGCTGCTGCGCTGCTCCTCCGGTCGCCGCCTGCCAGGCTGCCCTGCCAGCCCGCTGCAGCCGCCCAGCCAGGCCACCGCCCCTGCCCTGCCAGCCGCTGCTGCCAGGGAGCTGCCGCTCCCCTGCCTGCTGCCGCCGCCAGCAAGCCCTAACCGGCTGCCCAATTCCCCGTCAGCCGCCGAAGACGATCAAGCGACTGACAAAGTAATTTGAAGAAACTATGTGAAATTATCATAATTTTGTATATTAGCAATATGATCAGATCGATTGGATAAAATGTGCAAATATTAAGTCTCAAAAGCCAAGAGAGTGCTAGTTGATGATGAAGTGAAAAGTATTTATGCCTTATCTGTACTAATGTTCAGGAGTTCTTGACTTTAATTCCAACCTATGAAAACACCTTAGTCCTTGTTTGAAGTATTTTTGTTGTTTTATTAGAAAAATACCATGGTTTTGTGAAATACTTTGGTTTTGACAAACTATGTGTTTGGATGCAACGAGCTTTGTATTTTTGAAAAAAACATGGTATTACTAAAAATAGTCCTTTTGGATTGAAATCCAGCTGTGCACATTAGACTTCCTAGCTTACTACCTTCAGAATGATCAAGCCTTTAACCTATACCTATACCTAATACACACAAAACACTAGGGATGCAAAGTTTTATTTTCTCTGGGTCAACCTTTAATTTAATTGAACTAATTAAGATCTCAAAGAAAAGGATATGGGATAAAAATGAAGTAACAAAGTGACCCACTACTACCAATTGGTGTCACCACTTGCATCCCTACAAAACACCCTCCGGTCAGAAACAAGTGATTTTTGCAACCAAAACTCTTTTAACTTTGACCAATAATGCCGTTGTGGATGTAGATTGTCAAATGAAAATTTAGAAACATGTATTAATTGAGCAAATGACATGAACACAGTTTTGCAGATTATACATGTATTCTGCAGAGCACATTAACTTCAAGAATTGTTATAGTAAAATTACATTATACGGGATTTTGCATGATTCATATTAAGATACTAGAATAAATACAAAGCATCATAAAATTATTGTACGATGATCTATTGTCAGTACAATAGATAGTAAGTCCATGAAAGTTGATATATAAGAAGAGATGGTAACTTTCAGGGTTGTTACTGAAGAAATGTCATCAGAGCTATCCTCATCTGTTATTCAAATACTCACTCCAGTCCGGTTTCTAAGGTGCATATGGTGAAATCACAAATACCAAGGAGCAATGGGATGTTTGTGACATCGTATTAATCTAGCGCTCTGTTTATTGGATCGTTTTTTGTGGCATGCATGTGATTGCAGCACAACAATCGCCTCGGTATTAGTCAAAGTCGCTACCGATTTTTTATTGGATCAGTATTAATCATGCCAGAAGAAAAAGAGAAAAATCTCCATGTAAGTGACTGTTCGGTTCTGTCTATGAGTTAAATCCTGTCTCAGTATACGAGTGACGCCTAATAATATTACTCACTTTCTCTAAAACGCAAGGACGCTTTAGAAACCGGACTGGAGGGAGTAGAAGACAAATAATCATATAGACACATAGTTCAAAACTCTAGGATTTCACATGTCAAATATTAACAGGCATGGAATTAGTAGGAAGAAAAAGAATCCCTGATTCAGAGTCAATCCTATGATACAATTTCCATGGAAGTTTATGCTCAACTTCAATATTAGCTGCAACAGAGATTGCTCAGTAAGAACACTAACATGTCAAGCAGAAATTAGTAATGGGAGGGCATCAAAATGAACTAATATTTGAGGCAACGCATCCATATATTGAACTTTTAAGGGAAGAAATGCCTAAATGTCAAGAATAGTTGAGCTTACATGTGGGGATACTGCGCGCGGTAGTTGTTTTGCTTCAGTTGGGGAGTAGTCCATAGGGTTCCAACTCTTTTTGCCAGGTGGTATAAGGTTTTCCTCCCATGTCACAAAGTAGAGATCCCCATCAAGATCACTCCCAGATGCTTCATTGGCATGTGGCCTCTCACCTTTCTTGGGGAAGACCAAGCAATCAACAAGGTGATGCAGTTCAGGCACATCAACAGCTTCAAGGATCCGGACATCCCCTGGATGAAGGCATGGATTCTTTGCCATTACGATAGTACCCACAATGGTCTCTGCATTTTTGTTTGCTGAGGAAAATCTTGGTCCATGCTTTACCAGACAATTATTGAGTGATGGAGATGACGCCCGGATAAAGCACTGTCCTTGCTCAAGGATCCCAAGTTCATCAAGGCAGCCCATCAACCACCTCCCCTTGGGCACAAAAATCCTTGTCTTCTCCAGAAGACCCAGTAGCTGTGAGGACCTTATAGCTAACAGCATTGCTTTCAGGTGTGGCTCAGTTCCAGGTGAAATGCCAGCACTCAACATCAGTGCTGCAGTGTTTCCTTGCTGAGCACAAGAGGTGGTTACAATGTCAAAAGCAACATCAGTGTCCGACAAAATATTATTGAGATTAGATAACATGGCTTCCTGCATTTGAGAAAAGATAGCATCCGGGACATTCAAGGAGGACAGTAATGTAATAATCTGACGATTTAAGAATCCTGGCTGAAACTTTGTCCATGAAACCACCTCTAACACAGTATGGTTAGACTCAAACTTGTGCATGCTCGGCCTCAGCGAAAGTCGTATCCCATCATTTTCTCCTTCCCAGACAGCTATAACACCCTTGAAGCCTGCATACCTAATCTGGTAAGCGGATGGGGGATTATCTGTCAATTGCAGCTTCTGAGAAACTTCAAGTGCAAGGTCGCACGTAATCTTGCCAATTCCATCAGAGAAAATGTACCCATTGCGTTCAACTTCCTCGAGACACTCATTGACCTCATGCGGCTGCATCACCACTGTAGCATATGTAGATGAGAAGCACTGCCCCATCCGAGCAGCGTGCTTTGCTACATTCTTACTTGTGAACCGCCCCATCCATTTCCTAATTGTTTCCACTGTTCTCATTCTGTCCTCTGCGAAGAACCAAGCTGACCTGTCCCTCAGCTGGTTTGATGAGAATGCAAGAAATGAGTACTTCCTGCCACACATGTGGAATCCCTCTGTCAAAAATGTTTTAATACGCTTGTACACTGTTGTCTTATGCAGGAACGAGTTTGACATCAAATCTTTGACAATTTGCGCAGCAGAGAAATTCAGCACATTACTGTTCAGTTGCTGCATACCCTCATCCATAAAAGTAACCCTGAGAAACCTGTCTGTGACTTCACGATAATGCCGGATGACACGATTAGAGCGCTCCACTTCTGGTGGCAGGCAATAAGCCTTGGTGGGCGTGACTACCAGCCTCCTCACCTCTGAATTGTCATCCCCAATCTTGTTGCGAAGAAGTTTGGGGTACCTGGCAACCCTATCTTGCAGATTCTTCAGCCTGCCACATGCATCAAAAACTGGAAATTTGTCCCCCCAAAATTCCCTCAAAGCAGCCACATTCACATCATCCTCCTTCCTCTGGAGCAAACCTAAGAATTCAGGCGTGAGGTGGTGTTGATTTATTACTCCCTTGTGCACCAGAGCATTCACGAGGAACAACACCGGAAACTTTAGACCCTCGGCGTGCTGCACGCAGAAGAACAGGTCCTGCATAGGCTCCCCAAACTCAGGCTCATCACGCACGGTGAGGCCCCTCCTGGCCCCCCACCCACCACCGCAATCAACGATCGGCACCCTCCTATGCCTCATGTATGCCAGCGCGCGTTCCATCTTTGGCCAGAACCGCGGCGAGAATGTGATTCTATACGCGCCGCACCGCCCAATCGCGCCACTGGGAGTGATGTCCGTGGTCCGTATCCACGGGTCATCGTCGTCGAGCAGGTCGAACGGCACGGACTCGTGGATGTCGTCATCCGCCGTGCGGTAATAAACCAGCGGTGCCGCCGACAGCCGGATCAGCAGCGAGCAGTCGAGCCGGAACACCCTGACTTCGGCGACGTCGCGGACGGGGAACTCGAGCTTGACGTCGCAGCGCATGACCACAGACTCGCGGAACTCCCGGACTTTGAATGCGGTGTCGCGGGCGAAGATGAGGCCGCAAGACCCGTCGAACGGATCGACGGAGAACTCGAGCCCAGAGGCCGGGCCGCGCCAGGTGGCGAGGAAGGCGTCCTTGGCCGGGAGATCCCCGACCTCGAGGCGCGAGCCAGGGAAGCGGAATGGCGAGACACTGCGGCGGCGGGAGGCCCGAAGGGAGCTCTCCTGCGCGGAGGCGGCGCGCAGGGGTTTCCCGGAGAGGATGAGCTCGGACCGGCCAGCTGCGTCGGCGGCGGCGCGCGCGCCCTCCGGGCGCGCGAAGTGGACGAAGGCGTGCGGAGGCACGCGATCGTACTGTGGCGTCTGCGCGGCGGCGGAGGTGACGGTGGGGAGAAGGAAGTCGGGATAGGCGTCCGGCGGGGTCCAGGAGGTCTTGACGCGGCAGCGCCAGACCAAGCCCGCCTTCAGCTCGAGAAAGTCGGCGAGATCGAGCGCCTTGACGGTGGCGTCAAATCCGCCCAGGCTAACCTGCGTGGTCACCAGGTCGCCCGCGCGCGGCGCCGGGGAGGGGGCTGCCGCGCCACGCAGCGATCCCATGGTGTGGCGGTTGCCGCGGCTCCGTTGGAGAGAGCGATGGTCTTTTGGGGAGGGGCCGAGGGGGTTTGTGCGGGTTGATTTTGGTTTTAATTAATTAATGGAATCGGAAGGGGTTTTGTAGCGTAACGAGGAACGGATGGGTGCAATGCGAAGTGTGTGTTCCTTGTGGTTGGTCGGTCAATGACCTCTCTTTTTTCTCAAGCCATTTATCGTTTTTCACTGAGTCAGTTTGAGTGGAGTTTCACGTCCCAGTTTTTAATACAACCATGTTTTAAAAAAGTGTCATATCAGCATATTTAATGTCTATAAAAACTCTCATAAAACCTTTATTAAAATTGGCTCGAAGAAAATAAAGGTATGCACCAGCAAAAGGAGAAGTTTGATTGAATTGATGACCGTAGCACCGTTTGTGATCTTGGAGCAGGCAAATTAAAAGGCATGTCCAAATTCTGAAACAACTATTTTTTTCTGAACCACCTCCTGGAGTTTTATAAAACAATTCTCTATCTTGATCTTTAGCAAAAAAAGAGCTATTTTTGACAGTTTGATAAAAAAAGCTTCTTAAAATAAAAAGTTGTAAAATATTGTCTCCAACTCATAAGTTTCTGCAGAGGAGAGAACTCCGTATCCCTCTCCTCCGTGGGCTGGTTTTCGCGATACATCTCGCGCGAGCGATAAGTTTCTGCAGTCGAGAACTTGGTATCCCTCCTCCCTAGGCTCGTTTCCGTGATACTTCTCACGCGAGCGATTTTCTTTTTGCGTGAGATACATCGTTGTTTTTAGCGGGATCTATTCCCTCCTACCCTTCAGTCCGGCACCGTTGGTACGTACTTGTCTTCGCCTGGCTTCTATCTTGCATAGCAGAGCAGCAACACCTCTGCACAGCGCCATTGAATCTATAGTTGCGATCCGGCCAGCCTAGTCGCCTGGAGCTCCCCTGCCCCAGTGGCCATCAGTTGGTTCCACATCGCCTCAATAGTGTCGTTGTCTCCTGCTTCCTTGCAGGATAGATTCGCCATAGGCAGTCGACCGGGTGTAGATGGAAATTTCTCTTTTTTTATGAATATTTGTAACTTATTTTTTGTTGAATGCAAATATAGATCATGGATAATCCAAGTTCCTGGACTAATATGGCGAATAGTGATAATGATTATCTGTATTTGGATGGATTGTTCAGCCAATTTGATGTTCTCCCTTCTAAAACGAAGGTGCTCCCTTCTCCTGTTGCTACAAGTACTTATGGTGCCAGGTCCAAAACAAAAAGTAAAAAGTTTTAATAAGGAGGATGAATTAATTGTGTTAGTTTAGTTGAATACTAGCAAAGATCCAGTGAACAGAACCAATCAAAGTCTTGGAAACTTTTGGAAGAGATTTGCAAAGTACTACAATGCAAACAAGAACTTCGTATCAAATCGCATTGAGAATTCTTTGATGCATAGATGGCTGACTATTTTAGTTGAACAAATTTTGTGGATGCTACGACCAGATTTTGTGCAGGAATCAAAGTGGACGTACTATTCAAGATAAGATAATGCTATGCCTTTTTATGCACATCTTTTGTGCTTACAGTTGTACTAACTACATTAATTAGTGCATATGCAGATAGGTAATGCATTGGATTTATATACGGCAAGAGACAAAGGTGACAAGTCGTTCGTATTGGTGTATTGCTGGAACAAACTGAAGAATGAAGCCAAGTGACATTCGAAGCTGAAGGAATTAGCATAGCAGAATGATGCTGCCGACAAGGCTATCAATTGGTTTGCTAGTTGCGCTGTATAGCTTTGGTAGCTATTTCTCTTGGTCCTAAGCTTGCTCGGGTCGCAAATTGTTCTTCTATACTTGAGCTCGAACTCAATGGATAGATTCTTGTGAGACTAGTCTTGGCAAGATCATTTTGGTCCTGTAATCCTAAGCTTATCACTTTACCAGGATCTTGTGCTATAACTTTTTCTTTCTTTTTAATGAAAACCGTGTTCAAAAACAGCCGCCACAAAAATGACTCAATTAA
Organism: Miscanthus floridulus; assembly: GCF_019320115.1. Lineage (NCBI taxonomy): Eukaryota > Viridiplantae > Streptophyta > Magnoliopsida > Poales > Poaceae > Miscanthus > Miscanthus floridulus. Next base: position 14,199 of record NW_027098475.1, on the reverse strand, counting down.
AAATGAGCATACATATACGCCCGACACTACCCCTTCAACTTCTCAAACTCTAACCTACAACCCTAACACCATAAAAGCCTATGTAGAATGCGTATGTACCCGAAGAACTGGTGTCCCAAATTTCTAGACATCCCCCTCCCATACACACACCACCACCACCACACATGCACACACATTGTTTTATTTTGTAGTAGAACAAGACATTGCTTCGCTGACTAGTTTGAACAATAAAAAGAATATGAAAATAATTTTGGTCTCCTATTTTCTTCCCGTGCAATGTGCTCATTGGATGATAAGGCTAGTCTCAGTGGAGAGTTCTCACGGCGTTGTTTTCAAGATAGCCATGTCATATGAAATGAAATGAAACTTGTGTAAGGAAAATAGACCCTAGACCCATTTACTTTGGATTTTAGAGTTTGATGACCAACACAATCAAATTGGACTAATGAATTTGCAAGTAATTATTTTGTAGTTCAATAGGGTGGACGAAGGCGACATGATGATCCCACGATCAAAACCAAAAGCATGACCCTAGAAGCACAAGAGAAGACCCAAGATATCAAGCAAAGTCCAAGCACGAAGATGGGAACCAAGCCAGACGCAAGATCGCGAAGAAATGAGCTCTGCAGAGGTGACCGGACGCGGCCCTTATAGGGACCGGACGCGGCCGATCAGTTGCTTGGCAACAGCAGGCGTCAGCAGCTGTGATCAGACGCTGAGCGAAGCAGTGACTAGATGCACCGATGACACTGTTCTTCGTCACGACAATGTTTTCAGCGTGACCGGACGCATCGGCACTGGATGACCGAACGCACAAAGTACAGCGTCCGATCGAGTCTAGAGAGGTTCCAGAGCGGCGCCAGCGCGACCAGACACGTCCGATTGAGTGAGGCCGGACTCGGTCAGAGTCCGATCAACGCGCGCGCTCTAACGGTCGGGACGACCGTACGCGTCCGGTCAGGACGACAGTAGCGTCCGGTCAGTTGCAGAAAGGTGGGTTTCGCCCCCAATGGCTACTTTCTCGATGGGGCTTAAAAATAGACCCTCCAACCGGCCATTTGAGATGTGGAGAGTTAAGGAAACATACCAAGGAAATTGATACACTATTTTAGTGATCTCCACTTGCATAGTGCTTAGTGATACATTCGGTGATTAGCGTAGGTGCTTTTGCGAAGTGCTTAGGTTGATTAGACCACCGCTTATACGCTTGCTCTAGGTTTAGGCCTAGTGTTTAGTGCGGTTTGTATACCTCTTACCACTTGGTGCTTGCGTACACCATTGTTGTACATCGGAGGGGCTTATAGTCTTGCGAGATCACACCAACCACGTTTGTGGTGTGGCCGCCACTGTGTACCGGAGGGAACAAGGCTCGCGACGTTTTGGCCAGAAGCTTGATAGTGAAGACGGCGGGGAGCTGTCCGGGAGTGGCTTACTGGAAGGCACACCGGAGACCCACTTGCGTGTGGGGAAGGTCTAGGGCTATCCACAGAGTTATCCGACCGAGAGCTTGGCCCTTGCAAGAGATTCCTTGTGAGGGGCTCCAACGAAGACTAGAGGAAAGCTTGCACGCTTCTCGATACCTCGGTAAAAATACCAGAGTCGTCGACAGGAGTTTGTATATCTCTACCTTACTCTTTAGCTTCTGCATTTATATTGTTTACATAACTCTTTTTGCGGTAGAGATAGCAACACACTAGCAAAACTATAGTTGTATATTTAGATAGTTTATCTTTTGCATAGGTTTTGCTAAGAATAGAAAAAGAGGCCATAGTTTAGAGTTAGAGCTTTAAGTTGCCTATTTCACCCCCATCTTAGACGTCACGGTCCCTTATAAGTGGTATCGGAGCCGATTGGCTCAATTTGGACCTTTGGTTTCACCGTCGTTGAGCCGACACTATTTAGAGTGGTTGGGATAGATACCTCTAGGCCTCCGCACTTTGACGGCACTAACTTCCCCTAATATAAAAAAACAAGAATGGCTTGTCACCTTGAGGTGGTAGATTTGGGTGTTTGGAGAGTCACTCGTGATGGGATGAAACCCACTAAGAATCCCGATAAACCTACAAAGAGTGAAGAAAAAGAAATTCATTTCAATGCTAGAGCTAAAAAATACTAGTTTGAATCTTTTAGCATGGATGTGTTTAACCGAGTATTCACTTTAACTACGGCGCATGAAATTTGGTTAAAACTCCAAGAGCTCCATGATGGCACAACTAATATCCGTGAGCAAAAACATTGTCTAGCTAAACAAAATTATGATTCCTTTAAAATGAATGATGATAAACTTGTTTGTGATATGTATTCTTGTTTGAATCTAATTATCAATGAGCTCCATTCAATAGGATTAACAAAGCTAGATGATGCAGACATCGTAAGGAAGATCATCTCTGTGCTACCATAAAAGAAATATGCAAGCATCATCACCATCCTTCACAACATGGAGGACTTGAGCACCATGACCCCGGCCATAGTCATTGGCAAGATAGTGGCATTTGAAATGTCACGCAAGATGGGTCAAGAAGAAGCCTCTTCATCAAGCAAAGGCAAAGCTCTCACATGTAGTGAGAAAAAGAAGATGAAGGGCAAGCAAGTTGAGACAAGCTCAAGCTCAAGCTCCTCAAGTGAAGATGAAGAAGAAGATGAGGATGATGATGATGATCAATCTTCCTCCTCCACCTCCGACCTTGATGAAGAATCTATCAAGCTTATCAACAAGGTGGAGAAGATGATCCAAAAATTCAATGTCAAGGGTGTGCTCATCCAAATTCAAGATTTTATCTTCACCAATCAAAGAAATGAGCAAAGAAAGAACGGATGCTATGGATGCGGCGAGTTGGGGCACTTTGTGGAAGTTTGTCCAAACAAGACCACACCCAAGACAAATAAGAAGGCGTGCAAGGACAAAGCCCTCACATCAATAAGGTCATGGGATGATTCTTCAAGTGAAGAAGAAGACCACCACAAGAGGCGCGGGCACAAGCACTCATCATCAAGCACCTCATGTGTGTGCCTTATGGCACGAGGTAACAAAAAGCCTACCCTAGTGATAGTGACAATGATAGTGATAGTGATGATAAACTACCTTCTTATGATGAAATTGTGCAATAAAATCTTAACTTTGCTAAAGAAGTTTGGAAAATTAAAAGAAAAACTAGATAGCTCATAACAAGCTTATGCTACTTTGCTTGAACAATATGAAATTTTTGCCAATCTTAATATGGAGCTATCTACTAAAATTGAGCAACATGAGACTAGTGTAAACACAAACAATTGCACAATCAATGATGAGCAACTTGTAAAGAAAAATGAAAAATTAAAGGAAAAGTTAGCTAGCTCACAAGATGATTATAAAAGTTTGCTCGCTAAAATAGAAACCATGTGCAAACATTGTGATGAGCTAACTAATAAAGTTGCTAATCTTAAAGCCGTCGGTACAACCCCCACCGAGACACCTAAAAAGAAAGGTTCGATTTTTGACATGCCTAAAAAGGATGCCTCTACTTCTTGCAATGATTTATGTTTGGACTCACCCTTGTGCAACCAAGTTTGTGTTGAGAAGGTTGTTGTAGAAACATGCACACAAGAGGTCACAATGGAGAATGAGCAACTCAAGCAAGAAGTGGCTCGCCTCACTAAGAATTTGACTCAAGTGAAAGGCAAGATGGAGCAAGTCCAACTTCATCAAGATAACACCGTTAAGGGAGTGAAGAAGCTTGATGAAGGACAAACTGTGGTTTGCTATGTATGCCACAAGGAAGGCCACAAGTCCTATGAGTGCAAGGTGAAGAATGGGGGAGGAGCTAAGAAGAAAGAGAAAAACAAAAGGGAAACAAGCAAGCTCTCCAACACCTACACCAACAAGGTGGACAACAAGACATCCACACTGTCGGTGCAGAAAGTGACTAACAAGTAAATATTTGTAGTTTTGTCGTACATTATGATCGGAGGTGGCCTAGCACTCAATGACATAGGGTTTATACTAGTTCAGGCAACGTGCCCTACGTCCAGTTTGGGTCGGTCGGCGACTTTATTCCTGAGCCCAGGTGCTCAAAGTTTGCAGTGGGGTTACAAACGAGAACGAGAAAGATGGGGTGCACGAGAGGTCCGATCGGCTCCGGTCAGAAGAGCCAAGAGTGATAGGAGCTCCTCTATGAGCTAAGTGTTCAAGCGTGTGCTTGAGGTCCGAACCTGGTGGTTCTATGGTTGTGAGCTAGTGAACTTGATCGATCTGGATTAACTTGTATGAACTTGAATCCACTGAATGTTGGGAGAGAGCACATCCCCTTTTATAGATGAAGGGGATGGCCTTACAAGTGAGAGGGAGAGAGTTTGTATGCTTCTAAGTCTTGTTGCCCATGCCGGCGGGTACATGAGGATGGTAGACACCCACAACACTGTTGGATGTCGGTTGTATGTGGGAGGTTATGTCGTCTTATTTTGGGTATGGCAGATGTCGGCACCTGCATATATTGTTGATGCCCAGAGGCATGTGAGGAGTTTCACCATGTTCACTCGGTACGGTAAATTCCAGCGCCCACAACACTGTCGATGCCCAAACGCATGTGGCCTTACCGTACGGGAGTTAACGGCGCCCATAATACTATAGAGGAAAATGTTGACGCCTACAATATTATTTGTGTTAAGGCGGTTGTAGAGTACTGTTCCTACCGGTGACAGGGTACAGTCCTTGGTATCATGGTTTGACTTGAGCGCCTTGCCTTGCTTTCTCCGTTCATCCCCTGGTCCTTTTGGGCGGGCATCCTCAGTCGGTTGGTCCCAGTCGGCTCTGGTTGCGCCAGTCGGAGAAGAGCAGTGAGCAGGGTCTTTGCATACCCTGGTCAGAGACATGCAGTCAGAGTCAGAGGTAGTGCTTTGTCAGGCCTTCTAGTCAGAGAGACCGTCCAAAGGCGGCTGGAGACCAAAGTGAGCGCTCTGGTTAGAGAGGTGGGCCGGAGTCGACAAGCGGGCACTGTTCCTCCTTGGCTAGACCTTCCTGTCGGTGACTGGACCACCCTTCGGGCCTATTATTTTAGACTCTTGGGCCAGCCCATGAGTTGCGCACTATATGCTTGGGCCGAGCCTTTGTGGGGAAGCCAATCTATGAGGGACCCTGAGTTTATGAACCCAATAGGAGCCCCCGAGCTCCTGGGCGATTCGGGCATAATCGTCTAGGAGATTTTTGTCTTGACAGCGGGTGCGCATGAGCGCACCCGCGGGTGTAGCCCCTAAGCCCCCGGGCGGTTCAGCAAGAACCGTCTGGGGGGGGGTTTCGTGTTGTCAGCGGGGGAGGTTTTTGTTTCGTCGGTGGGTGTGCGCGAGCGCACCCGCAGGTGTAGCCCTTGAGCCTCTGGGCGGTTTGGGCAGAACTGTTTGGGGGGTGTTTGTTAGCAGGCATGTGCGCGTGTTTTTCAGTTGAGATGGAGTTGTTTAACCAAGGCGTCATTGTGCAACCAAGGTGGTTTAGTTGTTTTTAGGGATCAGGTGAGACGAAGCTCGTAGATCCTGGTGTCAATGTGCGCTGTGGGATTGGTCGAGGCAGTTAGTTTTTTAGGGATCAGATAAGATAGAGCTTGTGGATCTTGGCGTCGGTGCGTGTCGTGGGATCGGGTGAGTCAGAGTCGTGGATCCTGACCTCGGTGCGGCCCGCGCAACTGAGGCAATTAGTTTAGTTAGTTTAGGATCGAGCGAGCCAAAGCTCGTAGATCCTGATGGGGCGAGTTTGGGGTCATAGACCTAGGTGTGTGGAGAGCAGTTGGAGTATAGCTAGATGGGGCGAGTTCAGGGTCGTAGACCCAGGTGTTTTGGAGCATAGTCGAAGCGTAGCCGGATGGGGTGAGTTCGGGGTTGCAGATCTAGGTGTGTGGAGCGTAGTCGGAGCGTAGCCGGATGGGGCGAGTTTAGGGTCACAGGCCTAGGCGTTTTGTGTCTTGAGCTCATGAGCCTTGTTGGGCCTTAGTAGGGGTCGGTGTGAGTTTGTGTGCGTTACTCTGTCCTCGGTTCCTCACAACCGGAGGGGCTGAGTTTTGTCGCTTGTCCTAATCGCTCGGGCTCGAGTGACATGCTCAGTGAGTTCGCTAACGGGTATGATTGAGTGGAATCTGGGTCCGTCGTTCATGATGGAGTTGGCATAGCCCTCTTGTGACATTCCACTACCCCTTTACCTAAAACCTGGCAGATGCCTAGGTCATTCTGGAGATCGACCCGGGTGGCCTAATGGTCTCCCCTCGATGAAGATTCTGTGGGCTTGACAAGAGGTTCAGGATCGAATGGGAAGATTGAGATGACCTTGTCTGCCAGACTGGGCAAGGGCCACATGGGGCTCATCTGCATTTTTCTCCCCTAGCTCTGTTGTTGCTCATGTTGAATGAGGCAACTGCCGCTTTGTGACACAACACGGAGCGTTGTGATGTATTTTGCTGCACGTGCGATGCTTAGTTCTCGAGCCCCCGGGCGGTTCAGGGCCTGAATCATCCGGGAGGCATGGGCGTATGGAATGAATGCACGTATGGATGTATGAAATGATTTAAATAAAGAAATAGCAGAGGTTGGTAGTGTTACCTTGATGACTCAAGTGACGGGGTTTGAAGAGCTCTAGTCGGAAATGTCCGACTGGGACCCATGCTCGTCGTTCGTGATAGAGTCGGCATGGCCTACATGAGGCGCCCCTTTTGCTCCCTACCAATCTCTCGGTGTGTTTTCCTGAGCCGTTCGATCGACTTTTAGGATGCCCGATGGTCTCTCCCAGCGAGATCCTATTTTGGGTTTTTCTAAGTCCCGCCTAGGGAAGCGGAGGGCCACCTGCATGCGGTGGCGCTTTGGTTCTCATGCCAGCATGCAGTAGTGGCTAGCATGTGGTAGTGGTGGGCCATACCTAGGCCACGTCTCATCTAATTAGGAGCCGTTCTGTAGGGAAGGGCACGTCTCATCGGTCAGGGCGCGTCTCATCTGCATTAAATGGGAAAGAGAGGGTTTTTCGCTCCGCCATTTTGCCTTTCCCGATCGGCTCGCCCTCCCCTAACTGTTGTACCCTTTTCCTTAAGTAGGAGGAGGGTGAAGGTTTTCGCTCCGTTCTTTCACCTATTCCTCATTTGCCGCCTCCTTTTCTCTTCCTTCTCGCCAAGAGTGTTCTTGAGAGTCACGGTGGTTTCTAGGAAAGAAAGAGAAGAGAGCGAGGGAGAAGAGAAAAAGAAACTCACAAATCCTTTAGCGATCTCAGAGCGAAATGTCGGACTAGAGGTCGTCCACCATGAGGGAGTCGGTGTTGAAGGCCTTCGTCGTGAAGGGGTTCCTACCGCCGAAGGAGGTGGCGCACTAGAGGGCTCCTAGGAGGGAAGAGTTCCCGCAACCTTGGCCTGATGAGGTGGTGTCCTTTCTCACCTTCCATGAGCGCGGGTTAGGATACCCCGCGCACTGGTTCCTACGCGGGCTCCTCAACGAGTGGGGTCTAGATCTGTAGCACCTTAATCCGATGTGGGTGCTGCACATCGCCGGCTTCATCACCGTCTATGAGGCTTTCCTCGGGATGGAGCCGCACGCAGACTTCTTCCGGCGGCTGTTCTCTAGGAGAGCCTTGACGGCGAGGAACCCGACTAAGATCATGTCGGTGGGAGGTTTCACCCTGCAGAGGAAACCGAGCGCAGGAGGCTCATATCCCGTGTACATCCCCTATGACTCCAACTGGGGGTGGCATGGGGAGTGGTTTTACATTAGGAATCTGGCGAAGGCGCCGTTCTCGACGTTCACCGGCGAGAGGCCAGAGAAGCAGGACAGTTGGTCGTGGGGTTGTGCCCGTATAATGAAGAAGAAGGTGGAGGTCATTGAGGAGGAGCTCTGGAAGATCGTGCGGTGTGGTCTTGATGGGGTGCGGGTGTTCCACACCCTCTACTGCCGTCGGGTTGTGCTATTGGTGGAGAGGACGCGACCAATGTGGGTGTACAGCGGCCCATCGGACCCAGACTATGCGTCGCCAGAGAAGCTACCGGATGATGAGGTCTGGAGTCGCCTTGGCCGGGTGCTGTAGCTGAAGCCCAAAGAGCGGGTCGATGGGAAGCCTGCACCGTTCAATTCTGTGATCGTGTCCAAACTGGTATGCTCCCTTCTATTTAGTCCGTGCTTCTTCCTCTGCTTTTCCTATTTTTTGATTTCGAGCCACCCGTTCCATAGGGGCTTGGAGTTTACAAGTCTTGGCCGCACCTTCCCAAGGGACCGGAGGGCGCAGCCCGGTAGGCCACCCAGAAGGAGGCGGTAGATGCCAGGAAGAAGAAGAGAACCAGGGAGGTTTGGCGAAAACAAGAGAAGGAGCAGGAAATCGTCCGACGCGTGAAGGTTGGGGAAAGTAGGAGCGACATCGAGTCGGAGCTCATGTCAGAGGATCCCACGGATGTGGATGACATGGTTTTCTCCGAGGAGGAGGAAAGTTGGGAGGTCGTTGTGACCTCGACGGAGCGTCGCGACCCTACGGCGACGTCCGCTGGTGATGAGCAGGAGGCGGAGCAGGTGCGCGGTGGTTCCCACGCTAAGGAAGCGTGCGGTGAGCGTGGACACCATCGGTGAACGGGAGGCAAAGCGGACGTGGTCACCGCTCTCCTTGGTGACATCGCCGGTCCCGTCGCTGCCTACCGTGGACGCTGGCCGAGCAAGCCGGGCAGGTCCAAGGAGCGGACTGGCACTTGTGCGTGGCCGGGACCGGTACCAACGCGTGACTCATAGCCAGAGGAAGCCCCATCTACCGCGGATGTGGTCGAGCAAGCCTGAGCGGTCCGAGGAGTAGATTGGCACCCGTGCGTCGCGCGACTCACAGCTGGAGGAAGCCTCGCCCGCTGCTCCAGTCAGGAAGTCCTGAGCCTTGGGTCACGATGACCCGTAGGCCAGGTAGGAGCTAGTTGGGATGACTCTGCCCCTGGCTAAAGTGAGGGGGCGCGGGTCGCAGCCCGGGAGCGGTCCTTGCCCTATAGGCCCATCGACGTCGAGTCTTGCCTTCAGAGTCGTACCGCTCACCTCCTAGTATGTTTTCCTTTGTTTCTTTTCGATCTTTTGCTGTTGAGTTTTTTTGGAGTGTGACTTACCTACACTTTTTGTCAGTGGCCGGGTGATGATGGGATTGAGCATTGCCCCAACTCCTGTGTAGGAGGCATGGAGGCCCACCCTGCAGCGTGTCACAGTGAGTGGCGGGGGAACCAGGCAGCAGCGGTGAGTCCTTCCCTTCCATGGGTGGTGCCCCTCGGGTCAGTTGCTGGTACGTTGGCAGCGGCGGTGTCGGCATTGGCGGCGATCCCGGTGCTGACGGCGGAGGTCGCATCGGAGGTAACTCTCGTAGCCCCTCCTCCACCAGCCACGGTAGAAGAGGAGAGGGAGACCGAGCTTCCTGCCTCACTGGTTGGGGAGCTGCATGGCTCACCCTTGCAGTTGGAGCCAAAAGCGCCAGAGGGAGACATGGCCGGGACAGAGTCAGAACACCCGGTGGCGGCCTACGCACCCGAGGTGGTGGATATCCCATCTAACGACGAGGCAAAAGTCGTGGTAGAGCCACCGACGTCGTCGCGGGAGCTGGCGGTGGTTCGGTTGGAGGTGGGGCCCTCTAGTGGGCTACCATAGGGTGACCTAGAGTGGCCCTACCCTGAGGACCCAACAAAGGTGTGGTTCGTCCTTCGAGATTTGTAGGAGGGTCAGCTCTAGGACATCCTTGGGGAGCAAGGACATGCCGCGGTGTCCAAACTCACCAACCTATCCGCGAAGCTCGGAGACATCCAGGAGCGGGTTAAGTCCGCTCAGCAGTTAGTCAAGGTCGACCTGTAGCTTGCCACGGAGGTGAGTTTCTCATACTTGTCCTTGACCTCTGAATCTTTTGCTGGTTGCCTTAGGATGCTTGTTTTTTGTAGAGTCTAAAGGTGATGTCGTCCCGCAAGTCCTGCTTCCTCCGAATGGAGCACACCTAGATGGCTAAGCTTGAGCGTCAGCTAGAGTCTGCTAGCCGCGAGTCTTAGGACCAGGCGGTTGAGGCGACCGCGGTGTGGGCAAAGGGGCAGCGTGTAGCAGAGCAGATGACCACTGCCGAGCGGGGGCTTGAGGCGATGAAGGCATGCCAGGCAGAGACCGAGGCGAAGTTGCGGACATCCCTAGCGAACACCGAAGTGGCGCTCCAGAAATCCCTAGAGACCCTTGAGTTGGACCGGAGCGCCTTGGCGTCGGAGCAGAACGCCCTGGAGTTGGCGTGGAAAGCCCTAGAGTCGGAGCGAAAGGCCCAGTCAGAGGCAGATTGGGAAGTGCTCCCACTTTAGGGCCAGGTGATGGGGACAGAGGAGGCGAGCGCCCGGTGGCATGAGCAGGTGGCTCAGCAGGTAGAGGAATTCTCCACCCTTGAGAACTTCCGCATCGGTACGTACCTTTTCTATTTTTTATCATGTTGGTTTTTTCCTTCAGCCTGTTTCTGAGCTTGTCGTCCTTCTCTCAGAGCTGGGCGAAAGGGTGAAGACGTTGGAGCGGGACCTAGAGACGATCAAGGCAACTTTCAGCTAAAATGTAGAGGAGCTGGCCAAGTCCCATGAAGAGCGACGTGCTCTCGAGGGGGAACTTGACTAGATCCGCAACATTGCCCAGCTTGTTGTCTCAGAGGCCTTTGGGTCAGCGCCAAGTACTAGCGCTCCCGCCGTCCAGCTGGCAGAGGTCCCGGATGCGGTCCGGGACCTTATCCTGAGCGGGCTATTCTACGGAGCGTCGAGGGTGTTGACTTCGGTGGCGACATATCATCTAAACCTAGACTTCGCTACTATCTGTAGTGGGTATGCTGATGGCTTGAGCACGGAGGACATGAATTTGATCAGGGAGAGCTTGTTGTCGTATGCATGGTCGGTGGCAGAGCAAGTCTCTACTCAGTGGGTGATGTACGTCCGCCATGAAGACATGGCTAGAAGGATGCGTGGGGAGGACATTGCCCAGCCTACGGATGGTACGAAGCCTGGGTCAGAGGTGGACATTGCCCTGGCTTCGACCGAGCCAAATGTCGTGCCGCCAGGGAGTGAGCAGCCCATGCCTTCGCCGGTCGCACCGACAGCAGATGCCGCCGAGCCAGCCCAATAGCTTGTAAAATATAAGTAGTTTTGTGAGCATAAAAAGTTTAAGTTCATGGGGAGCCCTGTGTAAACATTCTTGTGTGCTTAATGACTACAGTTGGTTTTGTTTTTTGTGATGGAGTCACTCCGTTCGGGGAAGCTTGTTCCCTTTTGTTCCTTAGTTTTCCCTTAGCATAATTTTGTTTTTTATTCTTTCTTTCTCGTACCTGCCCGTTTGTCCTGTAGGCTGCAACCTTGGGAGCCCAGGGCATGGCCCATGAGGCTCAGCTGCTCGTAACCATAGGAAAAGTTGGGGTGCGATCGGTCAGAATGTTTTAAAGCAAAGCTATGTAAGGCAAATTAAAGGAACGAACTCCCCTTTTGATCGGGTAGGAAGGAATTTCACCATATGATAGTAAACAAAACAGAGAGGTAGTAGTGTCCCCTAGTGGAGCCCCCGAGCTCCCTGGCCTGAAAAGTGTTCAGGTCGGGGTGCTTTTATAGGAGCATACGCTAAGTAAACAATGGTAAGACTAAAACTTAGGGGAAGAGAAACGACATACCTGTTCCAAGCATTCAGAGAGAATGTCATCGTTGTTGTCCTTCAGTCGGTAGGCGTTCGGTCGGATCACTTCAACCTTCATTTGTTCGGATCCTTACCTGCTACACCCCCTTTCTCGGTCGCTGCTTCTTCGCCTTTTTCTTCCTTTGGCCTACCGGCCTACAGCAGAAGGCGCTTGAGGAGCTGGCAGTCCTTGTAGAGGTGTTTGACGGGGTAGTCGTGATTGGTGCATGGGCTCTCCATGAGCTCATGGAAGTGGCCCGGAGGGTCCTGCTAGGGCTGCGTGCCCACATGATCAGCCATGGCGACCAACGCGGAGTTGGCCGATCAGCAGCGATCATTTCTGTTCTTTTTTCCCCTCTGCGTGGAGGGGCCCTCGTCCTGATCCTAGCTCTTGGCCTTACCTTTGCCCCAGCCTCCGTTGGAGCACGGTGGGAGCAGCACTTACTGGAGGTGATAGACAAAGGTCCATGGTCCCAGGATATCAGGGCTGGGACTCCAGTCGCTATTGCGTGTGTCTTGGTTCGGTCCGAGCCACATGTATACAGGTGGTTGGTGCGGAGCGGTCGTCAAGTCAAGACGAGGTGCCAATGCAGCCTCCTGTGCCGCGCTCAGTGGTTGTAGCGGTGATCGGGTGGAGCGACCCATCTGCTGCGTCCCCATTCCCTGGTGGGGAGCGAGGCCACGAGTCGGTGTCGCGATATAGAGCTCTCCGCTTGTTGAATGGCGGCGGTTTCCACTAGTGCCCAGAGGTTCTGGTGGATCGCCTATTCATGAGGGTCGTTCGGCTCGGACAGGCCACGTAGAAGCATTGCCACAGCAGCGATGTTCTGATTGGCCTGAGCGAATTGTGGGGGATCATTTCCCCTATCTGTGGTGTTGCGCTGGACCCGACGAGCGTGACCCCGGGCGCCGCTCGCTGGTCTATGCGCATGGGGTGCAGTGTGGTGTGTGGCAGAACCTCCTAAGAAATCGGGCCCACATGCACCTATCGTTGTCTTAACAGACCTCGGATAGCGTACACGAGTTCTCAACAACTCAACAGGTCTGTCGGGTGTGCTCGGGAAACCCGAATCATCCACGATTCTCTTTTCAAACAGGATCCCAATCACAGTCATTGCAGATTACAACAGTTTATTCAAATATATACCAGAGTAAAAGATAGCGGAAGTCTTAAGATAACATAATTACAAACCAGTTGTTTTCAAACTTACAATACCATAAGTGTTATACAACCATAGTAGCGGGATAATATTACATTAACTTTATTTATCATACAAACTAGTGCCTTGTCCAAAGGCCATTCATCACTCCTCATCGTCATCGTTGACTTCAAACACTGACATGCAGTAGGGACCAAAACAAGCCTGCGCATGCGACTCACCTGCAACAAGGGTTAACAAACCCTGAGTACAAAGGTACTCAACAAGACTAACCCGACGTAACGGGGTGTAAGACTTTAGAGATGCAGGGATTTGGGGCAAGGTAAGGATGTAGCAAGATTCAAAAGTTCTTTGCCAAAAGCTTACTATCCTTCATTCTATTTTCAAGTTTACCACTAAGTTCTTTTAGTTCATTATCTCAACTAAATATACATTTCCCATATTCCATTCCTTCTCATTCCATTCTTTTTCTCATATTTTAGTAATTCACCAGTACTACATTGCTTCTGTAATGAATCGAGTCTCCATATCCGCGGAGCATCGGCAATTCGAATTGATTCAAGTCCCAGCTAGGGATTCCTTATCACACGACATATGTAGAACTAAATCTTGCATATATCAACCTCGCTACCGGATCCTCCTATACTAAGCCGTCTCCACGCCACCCGAGAGCACAGCACACCTCAAATCCGGCCACATTCCAGCCACGAGGGTACACGCTACTCCCGCCATCTCTCCACTCCCAGTGCGCGGGCATTCGTCTTAGTATCGGATTAGCCGAAGTAGGCTTACCGGAGTATGTGACCAGTACTACAAAGTGTCTCGTTCAGAAGATCCACAATGAGTGGCCTTTAAGTGACATAGTCGGCAACATTACCCAACATTCAAGATAAGTCACCCGACTAGTCTCTAATTCATTCTAAATCCTTTCTTTCTTTGGCCAGTATGCCATCTTTGATTGTATCAAAACTTTTACTTTGAAAGCCTACCATTAAGCATACTAAGCAAGCTACGCATTTATAAATGAAAACATCTTCAAGGATGGTAAACAATTATCAAGGTAGGTAATGCATCAAGTAGGTAACATTTGAATTAAACAACTTAATGCAATAAATAACATAGGTGATAACTTTTCAAAGTAAACAAGGTAATGGCTTAATGCATAAACCGGGGCTTGCCTTCGTTGACGATTTCCGGTTCCGGATTAGTACCACAATTATCAAATTCCGTGACAACCGGGGATTCTTCCAGAACTTGCTCAACTAGAATCGTTTCGTTCTCGGGTTCTACACGAAATGATAACATATGCTTTAATATGATGATAATGTAAACATGATGCTTTCACGGCACATGAAATGTAAAAACACCCGCAAACGATTTGATTTCGCGGTACAGTTGCAAGCCAACAAAACCAACCTGTAACCCT
>NW_027098474.1:0-27542 GCF_019320115.1 Miscanthus floridulus | reverse complement strand
GGATGTCTGATCGTGCACTCGTGGTGCACAACACGACCCAGCAGCCCAAGACACACTAGTAAAGAACAGACCTTTGATCCTCGACTAAAATGGGCTCTACTTCCAGCATTTTTTGCGCCCGGGACTAGAGATGCCTTTAGTCCTGGTTGGTGGCTCCAACCGGGACTAAAGGTCCCTCCCAACGGCTACTGCGCAAGACAGAGGTGGCAGCGACCTTTAGTCCCGGTTGGAGCCACCAACCGGGACTAAAGGTTGACTTTTACTCCGGTTGGTGGCTCCAACCAGGACTAAAGGTCTCTGCCACCTCTGTCTGGCGCAGTAGCCGTTGGGAGGGACCTTTAGTCCTGGTTGGAGCCAACAACCGGGACTAAAGGTCCCCCTTTATATCCCGGCCGTCTCCTTCTTCCTCCCCGAGCCCGAGCTCAGCACATTTTGAAGCTCACTGCACTAGTGTCCTTGCTTCCTCCCTCCATTGTTCCTCCATCCCTTCTTCGATTCCTCCATCGATTTTTTCGATTCCTCCGTCGATTCTTCAGTTGTAAAGGTTACCAATCTCATACTCTCATTTTCACCATTGTCTTATCTCATTTTGTTCACTATATATATATATAATATATATGGTTCTTTAGTGTGGTTTTTTTCATTTGTAAGCAATTTGAGCTCAAAATCACTTCGAGCTTGCATATTTACATGAAGGAAGGTTAAAGTAGCTAGTGAACTAGCGGACCGTGTTCATTTCGGCGAGCATGTTCTCTGCCGAGCGGTAACAGACGGTCAAGGAGGAGCTTTGATTCTACGAGGGAGAGCGGCAACGGTTGTGGAAGACCGTGTTCCCTTCCTCGTAGAATCAGAGCTATTCCGTGGCCAAGTACGGTACCGTCCGGTGGAGAAATGCTAGCCGAGATGATCACGTAAGCAAGGTCAACTAGTACGGATGGTTATTTGTTCACGCGTCCCGATATCGTCGCAGTAGTCTGTCAATCACCGTACCCAAACGTAGTATATATATAAATATAAACGATAATCGATTGTTATGTGTGTACACTTCCATTCTTCTGTTAATTTGCGGAAATATCATGTGAATTACTTACCTGCCGCAGGTAAAAGACGAGAACACAATGACCATTCAAAATATCATTGTTTTGAGATATAGATAATTTTATAGTTTCTTAATTTTATTTGTTATAAAATGAGAAATTTATAGTGTATTAAAAAATGAGTATAGAGAGTAGATGGCAACTGCTTCCGGGTCGTCGGCCTCCTCATGGGTTTTCAAAGCGACTTAGGCCGGGCCTCCCTCTCATTCCATGCGGCAAGTGTCGTGATGAGACGAAGATTGTGATGGAGTACCAAGTGAAGAAGGAGGGTCCCAACAAGGATCGTATCTTCTACAAGTGTCCGGATCGCAATGTGAGTTATTTTATCGTATTTAATGATTATGGTTAGTTTATACCTATTTTCATGATGGTTGTGATTAAAGTTCTAATTTTTTGTTTTAATTTTAGTGGGATGGTAGTGGACGATGTTCAGGCTTCTACTGGGAGGAAGAGTATGTTGAACTCGTGCAAAAATATCTTGCACAACAGGCAGATACGGCGGCTAAAGAGGCAGTGATCCAGCCGAAGAAAGCCCAAAGATGTTGCACAATCGGGGGATCTGTCTGTTTTAGTTGAGATTGGTCGCGAAATCATTGTGCTCCTGAAATGTATTTTAGCTTTAGTTCTTTTAGTGGTAGTTGGGATTGTCTACATTGTAGCGATGCTTTCATAAATTTGTACCTTTTGTGGTGGCATGCATGTTGTATAAATAATTAATTATGATCTAGGTTTTAATATGGTATTTATGTCATGTAATGCAGATGAGCCGGCATTGGATGTACAATGCTGATCGCCGCTCCCAAGAGTTCATTGACGGTGTGCATTCTTTGTTACGTGCGGCCGAGGCAAACAAACGCGATGGTTTCATGTGCTGCCCATGTGCCATATGTAAGAATACGGTGGAATATCCTTGCTCAAGGACTCTTCATTCACACTTGTTCAAGTCGGGTTTCATGCCAAACTATATTTGTTGGACCAAGCACGGAGAACGCGGCATTGTAATGGAAGAAGGTGAAGAAGAACAATGGGACGACAATGATATTATTCCCGATGGTGCGTGCTCAATGATACTGCAATGGGAGAAGCTGAAGAAGAGGTAGCCGCAGAAGATGAGCCTGCTGCTGATCTTTGTCAGGTCATTCGTGACGCACAAAGAGAATGTGAAAGTGAAAAGGAGAAGATCAAGTTCGAGCGGATGCTAGAAGATCACAAGAAATTGTGTGTACCCAACTTGTGATGCAGGGCAGAAAAAGTTGGGAACCACACTAGAATTGCTGCATTGGAAGGCAAAGAATGGTGTATCTGACAAGGGATTTGGAGAGTTACTAAAAATCCAAAAGAAGATGCTTCCGAAGGGACAATGAATTGCCCGCCACTACCTACGAAGCAAAACAAGTTGTCTGTCCTATGTGGCTAGAAATCGAGAAGATACATGCATGTCCTAATGACTGCATCCTGTACCGTGGCAAAGAGTATGAGAAATTGGATGCATGCCCGGTATGCCATGCATCGCGGTATAAGATCAGGCGAGATGACCCTAGTGATGTTGAGGGCGAACGTCCGCGGAAGAAAATCCCTGCCAAGGTTATGTGGTATGCTCCTATAATACCACGCTTGAAACGTCTGTTCAGAAACAAAGAACATGCAAAATTGTTGCGATGGCACAAAGAAGACCGTAAGGTAGACAATATGTTGAGACACCCTGCTGATGGGTCCCAGTGGAGAGCAATCGACAGAGAATTCCCGAAGTTTGCAAATGACGCAAGAAACTTAAGGTTTGCTTTAAGTACAGATGGTATCAATCCTTTGGAGAGCAGAACAGTAGTCATAGCACTTGGGCCTGTTACTCTAAGTATCTGCAACCTTCCTTCTTGGTTATGCATGAAGCAGAAGTTCATTATGATGCCTGCGCTCATCCAAGGCCCGAAGCAACCTGGCAATGACATCGATGTGTACCTGAGACCACTTATTGATGAACTTCTCATTTTGTGGAATAAAGAAGGTGTACGTGTGTGGGATGAGTACAAACAGGAACACTTTGATCTGCGAGCATTGTTGTTCGTAACAATCAATGATTGGCCTGCTCTAAGTAATCTTTCAGGACAGTCAAACAAGGGATATAATGCATGCACACACTGCTTCGGTGATATTAGAGGTGTATTCTTGAAAAAATGTCGAAAGGTCGTGTACCTTGGCCATCGTCGATTTCTTCCTGCAAATCACCCCCGTAAGAAAGAAAGGCAAGCATTTTAAAGGGAAGGCAGACCACCTGACCAAGCCTCGCAACCGAACCGGTGAGGATGTACTCGATATGGTCAATGATGTGAAAGTTGTCTTTGGAAAAGGACATGGCAGCCAACCTATTCCAAACGACGCTAACGGTCACGCACCCATGTGGAAGAAGAAGTCCATATTTTGGGACCTACCCTATTGGCAAGTCCAAGAGGTCCGTAGCTCGATCGACGTGATGCACCTGACGAAGAATCTTTGTGTGAACCTTCTAGGCTTCATGGGTGTGTATGGAAAGCCTAAGGACACATTTGAAGCACGACAGGACCTGCGTTGTTTGAGAGAAAGAGACAACCTGCATCCAGAGAAGACAGATGATGGACGCCATTACCTACGTCCTGCCAGCTACACTCTAAGCAAAGAGGAGAAGGAAATCATGTTTGAATGCTTAAACAACATCAAGGTACCATCTAGATTCTCCTCAAATATAAAGGGTATTATAAATGTGCTAGAGAAGAAATTCTGTAACTTAAAGTCCCATGACTGTCACGTTCTCATGATGCAATTACTTCCAGTTGCATTAAGAGGAATTCTACCTCCAAATGTACATCTAGCCACCGTGAAGCTATGTGCATTCCTCAATGCAATTTCTCAGAAGGCAATTGATCCAACTGATCTAGCTAAACTACAGAATGATGTGGTTCAATGTCTCGTCAGCTTTGAGTTGGTGTTCCCTCCTTCCTTCTTTGATATCATGACACACCTCCTAGTTCACACCAGAATCACTCGAGTGGGGAGAGCGTGCAAAGAATTGGTTTTTCGCTCGTGGGGGAACACTGGACCAGGAGATAGGGAAGTGCGTTTATGGCGCAAAACTGCAAGAAGCAGCAGAAAGATTGTTTTATGCTCAGAGAGCTACTGCTAGTGGTGCGTTCAGGCCTAACAGAGAGAAGGATGAACTGACATACGCCATCGGGACTATTGAAAACGGTGGCCGAACTAGAGGCAAAGGAAGTGTCTCGTGGGAGCATGGATTCCCTCAGGATAGACCTTCCTACAGAAGCCGCTAGAGAAAGAAGGAAGAAGAGGCACAGTGGCTCTAGAGGTTGGAGGAAGCGGTGCGTGAAGCACAGGAGCGAGAAAAAAACCTTGAAGCGAGAATGCAGGAGGAAATCAGAAGGCAAGTGCAAATAGCAGTGAGTGCAAGCAAGCAGGCATCAGAGCCAGGAATCAACATTAGCCAATCTGTTCAGTTGAAAAGCAGCTGCGCTTCCACGGAGATACCAAATCAAGGGGACACAGGACTGCGCTTCCCTGTGGATGACGTCACTGAACCTTGTACATCGTGTGAGCTACACATTCCGAAGGGGAATTCCACAATCAAGGTGGCTATCGGTCTTGTTAATCCTATCGACCGAACCAAGACACCAAGGATTCATGGGAATATAATCCAAGAAGGATATGCTACCATCTCAATAGATAAAGCTGAAAAAGGTTTTAGTGATTTGCCTCTTGACATTCCTGGAGGTGATGGCGAGAAGACTCTAGGAGAAGCAGAGAATACATTCATTATATGGCGCAAGCGCTACATCATCATTCCCGGGATCTCGGCTCCACCTCCTCCTGAACTACCTCACCATAGGTGCGGATGAAAACACTACATCATTAATTTATATTGGCTTAAATAATTAACAATCTGCTCATAATAATATGTCATTCCTTTTTTTGTAGCAGATCCTCCCCCAACCTAAATCCAATTGTTCAATCGCCAGATCATCATAGTGCTCTATACAATGACAATGTGTTGGAAGGCGAGGCTTCATCCACACCATCTCCAAGGAGGTCTCCAACGCCGCAGCCGCCACCTCTAAGGAGGTCTCCAACGCCGTTGCCACCACCTCCAAGCAGGTCTCCAACGCCTCCCCCGCCCCCACCTACCAAGAAGCCAAGTACTAGCAAGAGGCCAGCCCCGCAAACGAAGAACCAGTCCCCGTCGGCAAAGAAAGCCACCGTGAAACCAAGGGCTATTCCCAAAATAGTATCTGAAGAGAAGGAAGAAGTAACTGATGCATATAAAAAAGATATGTCCAGATTCTATGACAAACTTAAAAGGGTCAAGAAGCAAGGAGAAACCCGGAGAAACCGTACTTCTTCGTAGCTCCAGATATTCTAAGAAAAAAGGTGGCTTCTTACCAGCAACAACAGCGGGAATCTCGTAAGCCGTCCAAATCAACGTTAACGGACTATGACCGCACAGAAAAAGAAGCGGGCAGGGAAAGGAGTTGCACAACTCGGACAACAATCGGACCAATCAGTCCCCCTGCTAGTTGTTGGTAATGAATATGGTTCGAATTTAGGATTAATGCATCAGGCAAACATACCTCCGGATGTCGATTTGGGGTGAATTTATTGAAGAGACTGGTCTCGAGCTTTACCAGATGTTTGGTGATGGAAACATTGAGAGTGCGCCGGAGGTTGATATTTGGAAGAAAAAATTTGTACTAGGCCAGAGTCTATACAACCCTCAAGCCTTATGTGATCTGGGGACGCAAATGTACCTGCTAAACAAGTGGTACATGCAGGCGTCTACCGGTGGAGACTTCTGCGTTGGTGTCAGAATTAGAGACGAACATTGGTTCCGTGGCGATGATGTTATGTATGTTGACTTTGCAGAATTTCATCAACTATGCCACCTGACCTCTCTCGACAAAGTTATCATTAGCTGCTATTGCCTGTAAGTAATAATTCTTTCGATCTATTATTAAACTCATCATATGTGTGTATATGCATATAAATTATCCTAACAAGTACTATATATATGCAGATTTACAATGACAGAGCTCAGAAAGGAAGGCTGCAATGAAATTGGTTTTGTTGATCCCCATATAGTATTCAAAGACCCAGTTACTCCAAAGCCTAATTGGAAGTCTGAGTCAGAGAGTAACCTCATGAACTTCTTAGTGAACCAACGCCACAAGAAGGATATACTCTTTCCCTACAACTTCAAGTGAGTGTTAATAATGTCGATCATCCTTAATGGCTCATATGTTGATTCTAGTTAATTAATGAGTGTTATGCGTTATATCCTATAAACACATGCAGCAATCACTGGATATTGATGGACATCGATCTGGTGAAAAGTCACTTGATAATCTATGACTCGATGAGAAAACCACAACAAGACTACCAAGATATGATAGATATTATCCAGAGGTAATTTCGGTATCTCTAGCAACTATATATACACACAAACATGATAATTAACTATATCTGATGACGTGGCAAATTTTTTATTGGGCAGTGTTTGGAAAACCTTTATTGAGATGCAACACATGAAAAAATGCAAAGCGCCACTGAATGTAATCCCTTTGAAAGTAAGTCCCCTAAATCGCATCATCTTTATTAATTAAACATATAGCTTTCACCGGATCACCAGATTGGATGACAAATCTTTTTCTCGTAAAGTGGTGTCTGAGGCAGGAACATGGGAACAACTACTGTGGTTACTATGTTTGCAAGTTTATGAAGGTGGTCTCCCAAAGAACTCCTACAGAGAGGCTCAAAGTACGTTAAAAATACACTATATATTCATTTAATTATTATTATTGATTGTGTTACTATGTCTTTATATATATATATGTATGTATGTACATATATTAATTTATTTTCCTTTAATTCAAACCTGTAGGCTGGATGGTTGGAGGAAAAGGTCATACGGCGAGACCAAATCAAAGCAATTCAAGAGTCCATAGCCGGATTTTTTAATGACCAGGTCATCGATTCCAAGGGCGAGTTCTACTTCGACCCAACACTGCCATGGAAGCCATGCTTGAGGATGAGATGAAACTTGTTATATCACAACAACTGTAATGCAATCTTTTGTAATATATGCACATGAAATAATATAATGTAAAATACACATATGCATGCATGCATGTAAATATATATATGATGCATGCATGCATATATATATATATATTTCTATGCTTGAATTGTGTGATTTAATACGTTCATTGTGCTTGAACCGAAACATACTATATGCGCGTATAAATGTATAATTAGCAGCGTACAATACGACTTCAAAAACCTATTTTGAAAAGAAAACAAAAAAATGAAAAGAAAAGAAAAAAAAACTTTAGTCCCGGTTCGTATTACCAACCGGGACTAAAGGGTGCCGGTCATCGTGGCATGTCAGGAGGCACCTTTAGTCCCGGTTGGTGTTATCCACCGGGACTAAAGGTCCTCCTTTAGTCCCGGTTCCTGACCCGGGACTCAAGGACCCCCTTTAGTCCCGGATGCTTGCTCCCGGGTGGGGAACTGGGATTAGAGGGGGTTCCTCACTGGGAGTAAAGCTCTGTTCTCTACCAGTGACAAGGTATGATGTGGCCAACGACAATTAGAGCCACTCAAGATTGCTGTTTGTTGGGATCCCCAAAACCTGAACACCCTCGAGCACTGTTTGTGGTATAAAAAACCCTTAACCTCGCAAGTTATGCGTTGGCAGTAAAAGAAACAGAACTCCTTTAACCTCGCACGTTCTATGGGGACACCTCTAATAGTAAAACTCGTACCCTCGCATCACCTTGCTTCTGGAGGGGCTCGAGGCTGGTGACTGGCACTAGTAGTAGGTAAACTCCAACTGAGCTAAGCCTCGAGTGTTCCGAGTCGGTTCCGGGCACCGAGCTTTTACCTTTTTACTCTTTAGTCAGGAACAATACTCGAAGGAGAACTATGTGAGGTTATGAGTTCTCAACAAAGCTTAATGAAGCAGGAGCCTCGAGGCTGGACGTTCATTCCGGATCGTGGATGGAGCCTCGAGGCTAGATGATCAACTTGGCGTGAAGATGAAGTCTCGAGGTTGGAAAACAAGAGGCGTGAGAAACGTGACCATGTGGAAGAGTTCAATTTGTACACGTTACCTCAAATGACCTTTATGTACGGCATATCCTAAGAATGTAGTGGTTGAGGAAGGACATTTCGGAATGTAAAGTGGCTCATGGGTCACTATAAATGGGGAGCCCTACCCAATTGTAAAGAGAGATCAACTTTTTCCAATTCCAAGTATTATTCTTTTTTCTTCATAAATCTGTTTGGTGTCAAATTTCTTTGAGACCAACACTGTTGGAAACGGTTCAATAATTCAGAGGCTAGGAGAGGAGGCAGCTCACGTAACGACACACAGTTCGAGGCTTAAATGCCAGTTAGTACATACATGTCTCACTCAGTCACTATACGATCTTATCTTGATGATCATGCAATGATATATAATAGCACCGTCACAGTCAAGGTTTGTTTGACCTTTTAGAGATTTGAAACTCATGATTCAGGGAGTGTGAGAGTGAGAGGAAAGGGGTGTCTCGTTTTGGTGGAGATATGTATCAAGTAGTACAGAGTAGTACCAACTGTGGTTTGTCTTGTTTACTATATATGGTACCATTCAAATTAAGTGTACTTTTCTGGTCAGCCATCTGAGCCACTGCTGCACATTGTAGGCCCAGTGGATGCTCACGCATCGTGCATTAAGTCTGACTACGCACCGGTGCGTTGCTACCGAAAAAAGGTCAAGTGAATATATTATTTTTCCTTTTAATCACCGGTGGAGAACTCAGTTTTAGTCATGGTTGGTAGGGAGCAAATCTCCCCAAAAACCATCCGGGATAAAGAAATCGAGACGGGGTTCTTTTGTCCCGGGTCACTCAACCTGGATTAAAGACCCCATTTTATCTTAGTTGGGGGACCCTTTAGTCCCGGTTGGATTTTCCAAGGGGGACTAAAGTCCTGCTTAATATTTTAGGCATGCGCCCCTTTAGTTAGCCTGCATGCACGGCGCCTGTAATCTCATGCATCACGTACGTACCCCTTTAGTTAACCTTTAGTAGTTGAGACTTTTTTTTTAATGAAATCAAACTAGTATTTAAACCAATCAAACTAGTATTTATACAATTACTATATATACAATTCTTTGTATATATATACAATTCTTAGCATACTAGTCAAATCTTAGCATATTATATATATACAAATCAAACTATCTCTACGATCTTCCCGTCGAGGTGTTGCTCAGAGCATCTAATTTTCGTCCATCGTAATAAAATTCTCCTTGTGAATTTGCCACCTCGTCCACCCGGAATCCAATGAGACCTTCACATATTGCCGCTACTCTTTCCTTCCTCAATAGTCCATGTTGAATATTCATTATCTGTAATTTGGAAACATATGCGGATTTTACACGAACAATTAAATATAAGGGGGTAGAAAATAATTAACTATTAATAGTTTTATTTAACGTACTTTCGTCTCATGCGGCGTCGCCTTGATGGTCTTGGGTCCCACAAAAGCGTGCATGTGCTCACAGACGTAGTAGCCACATAGATTATTCCCGGGTTCCTGTCTGAAGCACTTCGGTGGGGAAAAAAACAAGTTATGAAATATTGGTGCTATAGAATGTACAAAATGTGCAGAATTCATACGTACCGGGAAGTTTGTGTTCCATGTATGTTTTTATTTGAATGGACCTTTGTGTGCCCTGATGAATTCTCTCCATGCGCTGCAGATTAAAATAATGAATGATATAGTGTTAGGTGAAAATTTAGGAAACAAACATTTGCATAGAGATAAAGGTCCAGAATTATTACAAGCCTAGCATGTCTTGGTACTCCACCGGATCTTTCCTCAACGAATCGAAGACAGTGACGTGGCTTCTTTCAGGCTCAATTATAATGAGGATCCAGTGGAAGCTGCGTACGTAAATGTTCATATATATTAGAGCTAACTAACATTAATCAGGTAAGGAAAAAGAAAACGAAAATAGACGGTATACACACACTTACTTGAAGTTGTATGGAAGTAGTATGTAATCCTTGTATTTCTGTCTGTCTAGGGAATTGTATGCTGCCACCAACGTTTTGTCCGGCGCATCATGTATCTGTTTTTGGTTAACTACGGATGGATCCATGAAGCCAACGTGGAGGTACGCTTCTCGTCGGCACGTCTGAATTAGCATCCTACATAAAATGGAAGACGAAGTTAATTAGTACGGCGACGCATGCACAAAAAGTAATGATATGAGCCAAAATTTACATGTAAACAAACGGACACTTACAGAACCCAGGCGCTGATCAGAGAGACGTCCAGGGCATCATGATGGTACACTTCGTATATATCCTTGAATTGTAGCCACAGGACTTTCTCGCCTTCGCCGTAGAAATCTATCGGTTTTACCTTAAGGCCCAACATCTCCCTCTCATCGGCGGACAACTTCATGTACCATTGATGGAATTCGTACATCTTTGTTGTTAGCTTCTTTACCGACTCAGGGCTTACCAGAGGCTTGCCTAGCTCAAAGGTCCATTTCGGTTCAACTGGCGGTGCAGGTGGCAGCTCAACTTGCCCTAGGCATTCATCAAGTCCCATACCTGTTTCTTTCATGAATTTCTGCTAAAGAAAACAAGCAAACTAGTATTCTTTATTTATTATTTCTATATTTCAGACAACCTGGCATATTTAGCTTTTTATGTTTTTTATTATTTTTATGTAGTTGTGATCAAAACTTGAGCCTACTGATGTAGCTTTCTCTATAATGGTAGCCGCGGTTGAAAACTAAAATGTTTATGTAGTTGTGATCAAAACATGAGCCTATACTAGCTGAACATTTGGTCCATTGCAACTCACTGTATGTAAATTGCATTCTTATTAGGTAGATTGGGGGGGAGACGAGCAGACTCTCAACTCAGGTGAACACACACTGAACTTGAGCTGATAGCTTCTCTGTATTGCATACAAGTGTACATATATTTAGTGAAATCTGCAACTGGATGTTATTTCTTTCATGTGGTGTAATTAGGTTCAGCTAGTAGTGATATATATAACAACCCCAACTAGATCGTAGATTTATTGATATGTAGTAGCTGCAGCAGCTATCAATTCTCTGTTTTTAGTTTCAGTATGTAACCTGAGTTTTTAGCATGTATGAAAACTGTTTGTTTTTTAGCATTAGTTCCATGTAAGAACTTCTTATCATATAATTAATCTACCAGAACAATTGCTAGTGGACAGAAAATTCTGCCAAGTATTTGCGCATGATTTAAAATGGTATTCTTCATGTTCTTTGCCCTTTTTTATATATTAATACTAGCACTGATTCTCAAATCTCAACCAGTATGTCTTAGTTGGAGTCTAGCACTCTAGCTTGAAGGATGGCAGCTTAGATGGCTGGGCTCTTGATTCTTATACTGTTTGTGCCAATCTAGTTCATGGACTTGTCATTGTTGCTTATAAACTCTTTGTTTCATCTTATGTTTTAAAAGGAATGGTGACTGGGAAGACATTCTTGTCCCTTCTTATGATCATTATGTGTTGGAGGATGTTCTTATTGTCTGTAGAGGAAATAGATGAGATGGTGAGCTTATCTATGTGAGCTGTTGTAAAGTTTTGGTCAAATATGTGAAGATGCATGTATGTTTGTTGAAGTTGAATCTTAGTTGTGTAGTGACATTTGTATTATTGTGGACAATTGTTGATGGATTAATTTTTATTTTTTTAACCATTTAAAATTGTCTCGTTGGACTGTCTGTCGCTAAAACCATATGTACCATCGCACAGTCCATCGCTAAAAAGTAGCAATGGACTATCTGTCGCTAAAATGTAGCAATGGACTATCTGTCGCTCTAAATATTCGAGGCAACAGATTATCTGTCGCTAAAAGTACTGTCTGACACTAAAGATTTTTAGCGACAGGACTTATAGCGTCTGCAGAAGTCTATCGCTGTAAATTTTTAGCGTCAGATTGTCTGTCGATGTAGCCGCTTTTAGCGTCAGATCATCCATCACTAATATCGGTGTTTTGGTGTAGTAGCGGCGACGGTGATCAGGGGGGTGTTGTTGTCGTCGTCGTCGCTCGCATCACCTGGATGTGGTGGAGATGGAGACCTTCATCGAGTAGGAAACGATGGTCCCGGTGGTGACGACGGTCCTAGAGCAGGTTGTGGTGGAGATGACAGTCTTGAGTTTTGAGGAGATGGCCACTGCTGGGGATCTGCGGGCAGCGGTCTTGAGCTCTGAGGAGATGCCTCCGTGCCAAGGATGATGATGTAGCGTTTGCGCCATAGAATGGTCCCGTGAAGCGCATCTCGTAGTGTCTTTTCCCCGTCGCCTCCCGGGAGGACGAGCTCTAGGCCTTCGATCATATTGGCTATCAACGAGCTGCTCTATGCCGATGCTGGCGTAGCCAGGGGGAATCTCCATGCCATGGCTTGTCTGCCCTGCCTGGATTGGTAAGGCACTCCTGTGCACCACCTGTACATATAGAAGAAATAAAGAAGTTATTAAACTCTGATCCCGAGGCATGGATCAATGGATTGAGGTTGCCGACCGGTGTATGAATATTATGTATAAGTATACCTTAATGGTGAGGTTGCCGACCGGTGTATGCAGCTCACATGAGGTGCGTTGCGTGGTGGCATCCACTGGGAACCGTTGCTCGTGCACGGGTAATCTTGGCATCTGTGGATCAAGGAGCCCTATGGATGCACAGCTGCTCCTGTGCTATTGAGAAGGGCTGGCGAAGTTCAGATCCGACAGTGCTCCAACTTGGGAAAATCCGCAACTGCTTTCCTGATTTCCTCCTGCATCCTTACTTCTATAGAATACGCTTTGGATTCTATCGTGCGCCGCCAGCTCTCATCAACTTGTTCCTTTTTTCGCTTCTGGCTTTTGTACGTGTCCAAGTTGCCTCAGAACGCGAACTTCCACGGAACAACCCCGAACCCTTGGCAACATATTGGGTGCTCAGGATTCCCGAGGGCCAATGTGAGCTCATCATTCTCTCGATACACCTTCAACCTCCCAGCCTTAGCATCTTCAATGTTCTTAATAAGCCTTTTGGCCTTCTCACGTATTGTCTCATTGAATATCAGCGTCCCATCCTCTTGGCTCAGGAAGCCTCCATGAGCGTAATACCAATTTTTTGATCGATTGGGCCATTCAATAGTTGCTGGTACAATACCCCGATCGATCAGGTCTTGTTCCATCTTCTTCCATCTGGGAATTGCTTTGTTGTAACCACTTCGCCCTAGACAATGATGGTACTCCTTCTTATCAGCATTCCCTGTGTTGTTGATGACCTCCTCTTGTATTCTACAAATGCCTCCCAGTTGTCCCTCAATTTTGGCCACACATTAAAATCTAGAGTTTGGTCCTTCTTAATGTAGTTGGCATCCAGCATCTTCTTAAAAGTGCCACCATTTTGTCCCGGTTGGAATTACCAACCACGAGTAATCTTTTTGTCCCGGTTGGTACTCCAACCGGGATAAAAGGGTGGCGCCGTCGGTGCCAGGAATCTAGCCGTTACAACCGGGACAAAAGGGGGGGGGGGGCTTTAGTCCCGGTTGCAAATACCCACCGGGAGTAAAGCTCCGCCCCATTCCAGCCTACCGTGGCGCACTCCTTATGTCCCGGGCCTACTTTAAACCGGGAAAAATGGGGGTGCGTGGAAAGTCAGTTCTCTACTAGTGAATACTACAAATACTAGACAATTCATGTATTTTCGGCTATCAAAAAGTCTTAATATGGACGTTTTGGATAGCTACAGTGTGCTGGCCCAGCGGATCATTTTTTTTACCTAGAAGAACTATGTGGCACTTTGGCTCCCATGATTTTTCTTTTTCTTCTGAAATCTTGGGTTTGCTAGACATGTCCTTCATATAGAAAACCTGATGCACATGATTGGCAAGGACGAATGATTTAGTCGCTTGGTTGGATCGATTGCCTTCTACAAAATTGCATTGAGAAACGCGTAGCTTTACGAGTGGTTGTGAAGAGTCCGCTAGGAAGAGTAATCCTTCTTGTTATTGCATTGGAAGCATCGACAACATACATGGTGACATGCATAAGTACTCACCTTTGCTGTTAAGGGTTCGCTAGTGTCTTGGTAGTCTTCGATCAAATCCGAGATGTCTATGGCGGCGTGCCTCAGCCGCTTAAGCCACAGCTACACCTACTTCTCCATGGCCGAGCACAAGTCACACGATTTTTCACGCGAAATATGCGCGTGCACGCGCGGTGCGTGGGATTCGAACCCACGACCTCAAGCCTCGTGCATAGCATCCTTACCATCTCACCTACATAGTACATCTGACTGAGTAGAGGATGCAATCCTTTTATATTAACTCGTGGGGGACGCTTTAGTCCCAGTTGGTGCCGTTGGACCCTTTACTCCTGGTTGGTAACAGCAACCCGGACTAAAGGTGTCTGCATGGGACAAAAACCTCTTTAGTTCTGGGTAAAAAATCTACCGGGATTTTTGTTGAGGATGGAAGGTCGTTTTTCTACCAATGTCAGCGTCCTGGAGCGCTGCTGAGTTGGACTCCAGCACCGAGTTCATGTCCTTCAGGTCGTCGCCGAAGTTCCACAGCAAATTGGCCTTCTCCGCAATAGCAGAGGTGAGCTTGTCTTTGGCAATAGCGACGACAGCGGAAGTGAGCAGTCCAGCTAAGATCTCCGCCATTGCTGCATAGCTCCCTGAGACATTTAGTAACCTTTAATATTTTGTAATCTCTCTTTGTTATCAAACACATTTAGTTTGACCTATATATGTATCTTTTATGTAAGCTCTTATCATTTATCTAAGTATTTTCTTGGCCATGGGCATACCCTACTCTGAAATCCTGGGTCCGCTGCTGGCAGAGGTGTGCTTGTCTTTGGCAATAGCGACGACAGCGGAAGTGAGAAGTCCAGCTAAGATCTCCGCCATTGCTGCAGACCTCCCTGAGACGTGCGTGAATGGTGTGTGAAGAGTATTGTGAACAAAGGTGAAATAAACTTATGTATGCACCTTGCAGCAGGATAAAATAGTTTACTTGGCTATATATAGCCCCATAAAAATTTGCAGCATCCCAAGGTGTGGATGCATGCACCCATGTGCCTCCCTCTTGTCTCTTC
Organism: Miscanthus floridulus; assembly: GCF_019320115.1. Lineage (NCBI taxonomy): Eukaryota > Viridiplantae > Streptophyta > Magnoliopsida > Poales > Poaceae > Miscanthus > Miscanthus floridulus. The sequence continues at coordinate 12,279 of NW_027098474.1, read as the reverse complement.
TTGGATAAATTACATACATGTCTCACTCAGTCACTATACGATCTTATCTTGATGATCATGCAATAATATATAATAGACCGTCACAGTCAAGCATGAGTTAGAAGAAAGAGATCGTTGCTGATATGGTGGGGAAGCACGTACGATGTCTTAGCGCCAACAGGGCCGGCACTCGTGTTCCACGCGCACTAGCAGTGGCTACTAGGTGAGCATGGAGATGTCCTACTATTGTTGCTAGCTCAATTATTTTTTTTTCCTAGTTAGGGATCCGCACACGTGATCCCAAATTTTTCTTTTTCCTTGAATTGCGCGTGGTCCATGTATACGCCCTCTCGATTATTGGATCCCGAGCTGTTGTACTCGCTGATCGATCCATCCATCGTTTTGTTTTTTGTTTGTTTCTTTATAGATTACAATAGTGACAACGAGGCGCGAATCATGCAAGATGTACACGCTGTTACTGCACTTGCATCATGGAATTACCACATGCCACTTGCGCACATGAGTGGTGGCATTTGGATCAAGCGTAACGTTGCTGGCGCACATGAGTGATGGTTATTGTTTGCAAAACGGGAAAACGGGAGGTACGGTGCAATAATGGACAAGAAACAATTAATTAGTTCGTCCTGTCAACATCCGTACATAAAATAGTTCCGAAAAATGAGGAACACAACCAAAGTAGTTTTAGCTCCAGAAAAAGACTTTTGCATTGATCGAGAAAAAAAAAGACAAAGCTCCAAGAAATAGGAATTTAATTCTGAAAAAGGTCGGAAAGATTCCCGGAAGGAGAGACATCGTTCTAACGCATCTTACAACCTTTTCCAAGCCTTTGGATTTTGAAAACAAGGCATCTTATCTAACTTTTGTTTTTGCAAGTTTTCAAATTCTTTTTAAACAATTTCTTGAAAGCAATATTTTAAAGATTGAGATTTGAATTTATTTTTCAAACCACTCATCAAAAAAGTATCAATGCAATGGCATGTATGCGCAAACATGTTGCTACCCTTATGTTGGATTTTAAATCTTCTTTTACCTATGTTTTTATGAGCACAAAATAATTAACATAAATCATTTTACTCTTTTTACAAAGTAACTAATTTTAGGGTGTTACAAACCTGCTCGGAACTCCAACTCGGCGAGTTGTTTCTTGTCTTGTAGATTGATCTTGATGATGATATCCTTCATGCACACTTGTTGGTTGTTTTTCCCTTTGGACTTATGTCCTTGCTGGATATTAGCATCTTCGTGGAACCAGCAGAGCCGATCACATCAAGGCAACATTCATCAACGGGTACTTATCTAACCTGCCACTTACTACCTTGCTAATCCTAATTTATATGTGAAGGATCGGAACGGGCGACCGGAGGGGGTGAATGTAAGCCTTTAAGATTCTCTTCGAGAACAGGTCTATATCCCAATTGCCACCCCAAAGCACACTTCGCACCTTATCGCTAAGATGACACAATAGTGACAACGAGGCGTGAATATAATAATCCTGCAAGATGTGCACGATGCACATGCAGATCTATTAATACCCATGCACGCGTGAACCACGCCCCCGGCCCTGTTGGCGAGTTGCTGGCCGTGGTCACAGGGCCACCACGTGATAGTTTTACCCATGCCTGCTAGCTCAGTTGGTGCGTGCAGAGCTGCTGTGTGAAAGGCTAGTCTGCCTCGCTGAACTCTCTATCGTTTATTCCATTAACGAGTTGGCTAACTATATATATATGGTAATCAAACTTATTTTCCAGTCTTTCTTACAGTCGCTACGCGACTATAAAAATAGATCTCACTACGGGATTAAAATAAATAGATCTCTGGCTAAATCTTAAAGTGCTTAATTTAGATAGCGTCTATGTACGCCGTTATTGTTAAGCAGGTGAACTGCGTACCAATCCAAAGTCTAGTTTCAAAACGTTCTCCATGTAAACCATATCAAAATTTCTTTTTGGTACCACAGAGCCGGCTGCATGGCCTAATAGAACCTTTTTCAGTAAGATGGTCCTTTTTTTAGGTCCGGAAGACAACAAACAGGTAACCATATGCTAATCCAACTGTTTCGGGCCCACCTCCTTACATAATTTAGACGTTTTTTTGTCAAAATATATGGACACTATAAATGTCAAATTCTTTCATTACAGGACTGTTTAAAATGATCTCTTGCTAAATCTTATAGTGGTTTATTTAGCTAGCGTCGATGTACCTATTTTAGAGTCGCAGTTATTGTTAAGGAGGTGAGCGCCTAACGAGAGTACATTTTCAAAACGTTCTCAAGGTACACCGTGTCAAATTATGTATTAGTTTTTAATTGTTGGCATAGAATTATCTACATATTGAAAAATACAGGTAAAATTGATCATAGTCAAACTGCCTATGCGGAGACTTTAATATAAACCCTATCTTCTTTTCATCCATCTTTCAAATTATTGGTCTTATATACCGTGGTTGGAATTTCTTGTCATTTTGATTTATGCCTATCACTATGGGAGAGGCAAAATTCCCCGAGTGTCTCTGGCTTCCCCGAGTGCCAAAAATCGGACACTCGGGAAAGATAATCTTCCCCGAGTGTTGCACTCGGGGAAGAATTACACTCGGGGAAGAGAGGCTTTCCCGAGTGCCGAAGAGATCCTGGCACTCGGTAAAGACCAGCACTCGGCAAAGGCCCTCTTCCCCGAGTGCAACACTCGGGGAAGATCGTCACTCGGCAAAGAAACCTGTTACTTGACGGTTCACCCCACCCACGCCGTTAAAACTTAAAAGAAAAAAAATCTTCCCCGAGTGCCTTTCCTGGCACTCGGGGAAGAGTCCCTTTTTCGAGTGCCAGAGCAGGGCACTCGGGGAAGAGGCTGCCTTCCCCGAGTGCCCTGTCCTGGCACTCGGGAAAGGGCCTCTTCCCCGAGTGTCTTCCCTGGCACTCGGGGAAGAATTTTTGTTTTTTTTTGTTTTTTTTGCCTTATTTTTTTTGTGAGGTCTTCCCACATTATTTAAAACTCCCTGTTCAAATTTGGGATAATTTTAACTTTTTTTTGTTATATTTCGTTAGTTTTTTTCGTTTCGTTGAATTTTTTTGCACACTTCGAATTTGAACTGCAGGTGCATGAAATAATAGAATTTGGTGATTCAAAAAATTATATTAATGATATTTGGTGTATGTTGAGGCCTTATCCAGGAACTCGCATGAAATGTCGAGCATCTTGTTGACGTAACATGACGAATAACTTGCGGGAAAAGTGTTTTTAAATTATATAAAATCCGAACGAAGTCCAAAAATCACGAAACTTGTCGGGGCGTCGTGTTATCGCATGTAGAGGCTATGATAAAAAATCGAGAAGGTTTCAAACAAGTTGCGACGTCAGATGCCTAAAACCCAAACATTCCCGCATGCCTCTACAAGTGATCACATGCAGAGATGTCTGGGTTTTAGGCATCCGACGTCGCAACTTGCTCAAAACCTTCTTAATTTTTTATCATAGTCTCTACATACGATAACACGACGCCCAGACAAGTTTCGTGATTTTCGGACTTTGTTCGGATTTTATATAATTTAAATACACTTTTCCCGCAAGTTGTTCGTCATGTTACATCAACAAGATGCTCGACATTTCATGCGAGTTCCTGGATAAGGCCTCAACATACACCAAATATCATTAATATAATTTTTTGAATCACCAAATTCCATTATTTCATGCACCTGCAGTTCAAATTCGAAGTATGCAAAAAAATTCAACGAAACGAAAAAAATTAATAAAATATTTAAAAAAAAGTCAAAATTGTTCCAAATTTTAACAGAGAGTTTTAAATAATGTGGGAAGGCCTCACAAAAAAATGAGGCAAAAAAAAACAAAAAAACAAAAATTCTTCCCCGAGTGCCTTCTCTGACACTCGGGGAAGAGGCCCTTTCCCAAGTGCCAGGACAAGGCACTCGAGAAAGACTTAAAAAAAAAAGCCCAGCGGGCCTTATCTAAACCTAACCGGCCACCCCCATACCCGCACGCCGCCCGCCAGCCCGCCCGCCCGTACGCGCTACCACGCCGCCGCCAGCCCCCTCCGCCGCTGTCGCTCGCCGCGCCCGCGCCACCGCCACGCCGCTCGCCGGCCCAGCGCCACCGCAGCCCCCGCAGCGCCGCGCGCCCCCGCAGCCCTCGCCGGCGCGCCCCCGCAGCCCGAGACGGCGGCGCGGCCCCGCCGGCACGCCCCCGCAGCCCCCGCGCCGCGCGCCCCCACAGCCCCCGCCGGCTCGCCCCCGCAGCCCGAGACGGTGGCGCGGCCCCGCCGGCGCGCCCCTGTCCCTGCGCGTCGAGGTCCATCCGGCCGTCGCGCCCCCTCCCCGGCCCCTGCGGCCGGCCCCGAGTGACGGCTTCATCCCCTGCGGGGAGGGAGCTCTGGGAGTGGGCATCCCTGGTGTCGCCCTTCTTCTTCTGGGGCACGGCTATGGTGGCCATGAAGGGGGTCATCCCCCGCACGGGTCCATTCTTCGTCGCCGCGCTGCGCCTGCTCCCCGCCGCCGCGCTGCTCGTCGCTTTCGCCGTCGCGCGCGGCAGGAAGCAGCCCTCCGGCTGGGAGGCCTGGCTCGACATCGCCGCGTTCGGACTCATCGACGCCGCCTGCTTCCAGGCGCGTAATCGTGGCCATGTTGACAGCTCAAGGCGTTGGTAGTTTTTAGCGTCTGTGCATGGAGTGTGTCTGTGATTCTTGGAATCTAACGCGCGGTGTTTATTCTTGCTTGCTTTCGTAGGGCTTTCTCGCGGAGGGATTGCAGAAGACGTCGGCTGGGCTCGCGAGCGTAAGGCGAAATCCAAACTCCCGCTGTCGTGGGGCTCTTGCTTCTCGAGGTTTGCCTTCTGCTGATGCTAGTTCAAACTTTTCATATGCAGTAGACAGTTTAGCAATCTTGAGACCTGAATATTGATTATAGTGACAAAAGTTTGATTGTTCATATTCTATTTTCTCCATGTTGAAGTGCAAGGCGAACATTCATGCATACATATGTATGCTCTTTATTATGCAATATTTTGGACCACACCTTAACTGATTTGGTGTTTAAAACAATTGTCTTCTGCAAACGTTCTATATTCTTCTCCACTGTTTCTATGTCAAGTGTATGTTTACAGCACATATCGTCTGTAAAATGTTCAAAAATGGTTTATGGTCATCTGCACGCCCCCGCAGCCCCCGCCCTGCCACTGGTTTGGTTACTTGTGTTGCAACTTCCATACAAGGTGTATTTCTAACAGTCATTGTTTCTTTATGTGTGTAACTTTTAGCTTGATATATGTGTTGGGCTTTACATTCAGGAAAAGAAAATATGCCGATATGATAATCAATGGGTGAAATTAGCCAAAAGCAGTGTGACATGGCTGCAACCTTTGAATTGACGATAGGAATCGTAAGATGTTGTTTTGGTGTTCCTGTTGCAGGTTCTTCAGCCCACTTGGGATGGTTCCAGTTATTGCATTGGCGGGGCTTGGTCTTTTCGAGAGAGGATTCCCAGTGGTAAAGGCTCAGCTAATAATTTGCTCTTATCATTATCAATAATACGTGGCTTGTACTGTCAGAATATATGTTTCTTACGTGGGAGCTTTAGAGAAGTTCGTTTAAATCATATTAATTCAGTTACTATGAAGGACTGTAGCCTAAATGTGCATTATAGTAGTGTATATCAGTATTCTTCCCAGAAGCTCATTAGTCGATTTGATGTTCTTAGATTGGAACGTGTGTGGAGATTGGTCTTCCGATGCTTGTCCTGTTTGTGGCACTTTCCCAATATCTGAAGCACGTACAAGTGTGCCATTTTCCGATATTGGAGAGGTTCTCAGTGCTCATCTCCATCGCACTTGTCTGGTTATATGCCCACATCCTCACTGTGAGTGGGGCATACAAACATAGTTCGCAGGTCACCCAACTCAACTGCCGAACTGACCGTGCAAACCTCATCACAACCATGCCATGGTCTGTAGATTGATGCTTCAACCATTGCTTTATTTTCATCTCATTCTTTCACACTTATGGAATGAACTTGTTTGATCTCCTCAGGTTTGATGTTCCCTACCCACTGCAATGGGGTCCCCCGACTTTCAGCGCAGATCATTCATTCGGCATGATGGCTGCTGTGGTGGTGTCCTTGGTAGAGGTAAGGGCATCTCCAAGGAAACCCCTTAAAACACTTCCCCGTCTGTTTTCTCTCCTCATTGTACAAAACAGCAATCTAATAGCACTCATCTGTGCACCCATCTCTCTCTCAAATTTGGGGGAGGTTTGAGGGGTCTCCCATCTGTGCAATCCTACATGACAGTATGCTTTTGGGTAGACAAAGTGACTTTCACTTTTAAATAAAGGATCAAATATTTAAACAAAGTGTACGGTCGTATTTCTTGCAACTAACCCAATAACTCGAGATCCATATCATATCAACTATGTTTTAGTGTTTTAAAAAGTATGACTTGCGAAAATTCAAATTATTTGAACTATGACATCTAAAAATTTAAATTTGAAATGTTGTCGAATGCTATGTGACTGAATATTTACATTCAAGTTATTGTGATGCCAAAGGAGACCTGAACTATAGTATAGTGTTGTTGTAGAATGTAAGAGAGAAGAAAAGATGGGGCATGAGAAAAACTAGTGGATACCATTCCCCCAGCCCTCAAATGCACAGATAGAAATAGCAGATGGGGGCAAATGGTTCCAGGCGCCACAACATCCCATTACTCCATGTGATCTCTAGCAGCATAGACAATGCAGTTACTTGACATCGTGCTGAACTTATTTGTCTGACTATTTTGAGCATTGCAGTCTACCGGAGCATTTAAGGCTGCTGCCCGGTTGGCAAGTGCGACGCCCCCACCACCATTTGTCCTGAGCAGGGGAATTGGATGGCAGGTCAGTTCTTGTCATACACTAAGAAACATTGAGATACTATCTTGTTGGTGACTCCTCTATGAGAAGATTAATATTTATTTTCTGTCTTCTGACATGTGAAAAATCAGGGAATCGGGCTGCTATTAGATGGGCTATTTGGTACTGCCAGCGGCGCTACTGTCTCTGTGTAAGTGTGTCTGCTTATTTGTCACAACAAGTTTGCATCCAGATCTCCAGTGTCATGCCATGCCTGACATCATGTATATTACTTTGCCTAACAGGGAGAACGTCGGTCTCCTAGGATCAACCAGGATTGGTAGCAGAAGAGTCATTCAGATCTCCGCTGGTTTCATGATCTTCTTCTCCATCCTAGGTGAAATATTATTGTCAGTACAGTCAATAAAATGACACTGAACCAATTTTTCTCTGGTTCTCAACTCATTTTGTGGTTTCAGGGAAATTCGGAGCGCTGTTCGCCTCAATTCCATTCACACTGTTTGCTGCTATATACTGTGTATTGTTTGGCTATGTCGGTATGTAATATTTGAAATGTCAAAAGAAAATATCTCTGTTATAAATGTGGTGTTATAAATGAGGACTATGTAATATTTTTAGGGTACTTTTGAACGTGTGGTTTGTAATATATTGTGGATTTCGGACAAATTTGGTCGTTTGTGATATATAAATGTGGTTTGTGACATATTGGTGTTGATTTGTGGTTTGTGATATATATATATATATATATATATATATATATATATATATATATATATATGCTTTGTTGTTTACATGGAAAAGCAAAAAAACAAAAAAAAAAGAATTTTAGAGGTGGCTTCCCCGAGTGCCTGTGCTGTGGCACTCGGGAAAGAGGGATTTTTTTTTAAAAAAAACAAATTTCTTTGCTGAGTGCCTGAGCTGCGGCACTCGGCAAAGAGTATTTAAAAAAAAAATTGAAAAATCTTTCCCGAGTGTTGCACTCGGGGAAGAAAATCAAAAAAGAAAAAAAAAAGAAAACGGCGTCGGCTGTCGGCCAACGGCGTCAAGTCTTCCCCGAGTGCCAGCACGGCACTTGGCAAAGCCTTCCCCGAGTGCATGATTTTCGACACTCGAGGAAGGCGCCTTTCCCGTGGGAGGATTAGCCGGAGGCTCTTCCCCGAGTGTTGCACTCGGGGAAGGCTTTCCCGAGTGCAACTGGGCCTTCCCCGAGTGCAACTGGCACTCGGGGAAGCCAGCAGTTCCTGTAGTGTATATATAACGTAAGCTCATTTTTTTTCATAGATTCAGTAGCAACTCAATTTTTCTTGGTGAATGCAATGCACACCTTTTATGTCAATTGTAGCCACTTCGCTAATTGCGACCGATCCATCCATATTTCCTCTAATCAGATAGGAAATCAAATAGGTATTTTTTACTTCTCTCCACCTATCAGTTTTAGGATGAATTTCATATATAGATATAGCTACTAATTCTGTGTACATCGTGTTGCAAAGTTTAGCTTTTTTACTAAGTCTTGTGGTCCTTGTGGAGGCATGCATGCTCATTGGAGGCAGAGAAACAGAACGCTGTCTGCTGGGGTACAACCTGGAGTCGGGCGCCGCACGACGAAGTGATCTATACACACATGTAAAATGAAAAAATCTTAGCGACACGGGGAACCCTACCACGGCGCCTCCGCCAATCCCCTTCTCTGCCCTCTCTGTAAAATATTCTCTTCTGCCTCTCGGCTGAAACGTGCAAAAGTAAAATTACTTGGTAACAAAGACATGTTATGAAGAGTCGGTTCAGAGTTTGCGCAACAAACTTGTACATCCATCAACTGTATACATGCATAAGATACATACGTACATTGGAGCTATACTATACAAGTAGACAGCCATTCACACCTTATCTATGTCAGGACCACCCATTTGCACCTACCTTGTCCATATCATCACATAGCGCAGCTGCCTATAAATTGCAGCCGGCAACATCCATTCAAGAATCACCTCTCAACACAAAACCAATAAACTTAGCTAGGTAACCAAGGAAGGTAGCAGCAACAGGAGGCAATGGAGGGAAAGAGGACTACCACTTTGATGGTGATCATGTGCCTGGTCATCTTGAGCCTCAATGTTAACCCGGCCACCGCGGACGAGTGCAGCTGCTGCATATCCGCCCGGGCAAAAGCATGTTGTTTTGCTTGTATTACTGCAGGTGGCTCCGACTCACTCTGCAAGAACACTTGCTGTTTCCCATGTGTTCTGTCCGATTCTGGTAAATTCGTTAAACTCACTCTATTCAATGCATTTAATTTGTTATGTGTACATACAACAAGCTTTGTAGCATATCGTGGACTAATACGTACGTGTGGCCTTCCATGCACACTTCCCATCTCACAACTTCAGGCATATTACTTACATCATGAAGACATCTTGTACTCTATTTCCACTACAAAATTAACTCATGCGCTAATGGGATTTCCATATCTCAATTTGACAGTTGCTGCTAAGATGGAAGAAATGGCGGTGCTTGCTAAGATGGAAGAAGGACAAGCCTAAAACGATAGCATGAATGCCATTTGTAGGCATATGTTGCTATGCTTCAAGCTATGGTCAAGTTATGTTAATGTTTATCTCCAATAAATTGCTCACCATATGGGGCCACCTCTAGTCGATCCATCTGTTGGTCTCAACTATATGTATGTCGTGCATCTGTGCGCGCGTGTGTGTGTGGTGACAAGCATATTTAATTCCTCTCGCTGCTTGTAATAAGGACACAGACACTGTCCACCGTGATATGTGTCATGAGCAGTCTAATATGTTTATGTATTGTCTCTGGCCTTAGCAATTTTTTTGAAACATGATTTTTATTAATATCTGTGTGTGCATGTTTTTTACTTAATTTATACTCGGCGGATTTTTGATGTTTTGTGAGTTTTGGACTATGGGAGATAATTAAGATTGTCATGCAAAAGAGGATTCCGAATCCTAGTAGGAAAGCCAAAGGGGGCAAAGAAACTTGGTCGATCTCTTTATGTTAGTTTTTATAATCGGAAACGTGAGATTGGACAAACTATATAGTTTCAACAACCATTCAAAAAATAAATATTAATAATATGAAATCGGCATGCATGGTGTTGGGTCCCTGGTGTGCTATCCGTGTGTGAGGCGGAGTGAAACTGAGAGAGGATGTATGGTGCCTGACAATCACAAGACATCTCCATGTTCAAGCACGCCCTTGGATCCGACTGGTAGATAGATTTGTGTACTGACCACTGCTGGCAACATCACAGCTTGTGTGCTGGCCTGATGCGTGTCAACCACGAGGGCAAGACCAGTGACCTTGCAAGGTGAGGTGGGTCACTCAGACATGGTGCATAATAGTCTGAGGTGAGTCTGCTTTATTCCAATCTCTTTCAACACTGTTAGACATCCATCGATCATGATTTGTGAAGTACCTAGCATTTCCCATCTAACTATTACCATAAGGTTTCCATACACTGCACAACCATGATGAATTCTTGATTGATTTTTGGAACGCCGAAAGCATGATCGTTATTATCCTTTATAATTTCATTAAATGGCCATTAACCACGATACATTCTATGAGATATGGATGATACTCAATCGATGCATCGGCTCTCAACAGTAGCGTTCTAACGTTAGGGATCCAATTGCTAGCAATACGACGGGAAGGGGTAAAGATCTATCGGACCTAGTATAGATAAAGCGATAAAAGCATGCAAGGTCGAACTAGCCGATACTATCAGATAACTGGTGAACGTTTAAACAAGACTAGAAAGCCGATGAGAACAACCTAAGCAGATCTAAGCAGTTAAATAACTGTGAGCAACGTCGAAGACAAATGGAATATTGGACAAAGCCTAGAAAGTTCTATTTACATTCTAAGATAACTCAGATAACTAGCCACAAGATAAAAGATTAGAATATTGGATGATGCCTAGAAACATTTAATATAGATAACATAATGACTGGGTGATGGGTACTTACAAGTTCGTCGGATATCGAAGCTGATGCAGCCCTGCGCGCAAGAAGAAACTCGCCGAAAAGCCACATTACTCCTACTTCTAAGGGTTTGGTGGCGTGGCGCCCAAAGATTGTATTGATTAATCGAGAGAAAAAATCTTGCAAGCCTCGGGGTGCACATATATATACCCTTGAGGTTGCCTAGACTCCTGATCAGCTACGACAATGAGCCATACAAAACTTACCTAACACTCAAAAAAAGGAAATATTAAGATATATGGATTCTAATTTTCCATATGTAGAATCATTTCTAATGAAGCTCCCTCCTATCCTTCCGATCCGCATGCGTGATTAGCGCGACTAGCCTGGACTTCCTTCCCATGCAGTAACTTCCGCTTTTTTTTTATTCTAATCACCTTTGCATGCACGTGCTGGCCTGCCCTCCCTGCATGCGCTACCTCTATTTTAGTTATCTCTCTTTTATGGGATTTCACCGTCTAAATTTTGAAGTTGATAAGTTATTCATTTGTGATTGTTTAGGGTCACAAACACACGACACATGCTAGTTTTTCATTTTGTGGTAAGGATTTGCACGATTAGATTAATGGATGTATGTTTTGAGTACCAACTTTTTCATTTGATATCGGATGAATAGAAACTTTATAACAAAATTGTAGACCTCGACGAGGCTTAATACACTACTACAGGATGGACTTGTTGTCCCGGGCGGTAACGACCTTTAGTCTCGGTTACCGCACCGGGACAACGATCCCGGGACTAAAGGTGGAACCTTCAGTCCCGGGTCATCGAGCCGGGACTAAAGAGGGACCTTTAGTCCTGGTTGGTGTTACCAACCGGGACTAAAGGCCCTCTAGCCGAGCAAACGTGGCCGTACCCTTTAGTCCCGGTTGGTAAACTACTACTAACAACCACTACTACTTACTAACTACTACTATTTACTAACTACTACTACTACTACCCTACAACTAACACTACTAACTACTACAACTAACACTACAACTAACTACTACTAACTACTACTACTACTAACACTACAAGGGTAGGGCTTACCTTGGTGGCAAAGAACGGCAAGGAGCGAGGGCCGGCGACGACGGCGGGGATGGCCGCAAGCAGCGTGAGGAATCACGGGCGGTCAGAACGGCGCGGAGGATCGATGGGGCGGTCATGGGTCGGCACCTTCCTCTTTCCTTCCCTCCTCCCCCCTTCTCTTCTTCCTCTTCCTCCTGCCCCCTTCTCTTTCTTCCTCCTTGCTCCTCTCCTTCTCCCTCTGCGGGCCGACCGCAGGGCAGGCGGGGCCGGTGGAGCTCGGGGATGGGGGGAGAGGGGCGGGGGGCAGTGGGGAGAGCTTGGAGAAGGGGGAGCGAGAGAGAAGAGGCGGAGGGGGGAAAGGGACGAGGGAAAGGGTAAGGAGGGGAGAGGGGGGGAAGGGCGAGAAACG